>NC_090656.1:109779539-110079539 GCF_040937935.1 Hyperolius riggenbachi | reverse complement strand
GTACTATTTGCAGGCAGCCAGTCACACCGCCGGCGCCGCCACTCTCTGCCAGCGCTGTTCATTCATTCTGTCAGTGACCTTGTGCTGTGCCCAGTGCCCACTGCTCGCTCGCTGGCATATAAGCATCTCATTACACAGTGTGACATCCTTGTGTGCCCACTGCATCCTTCAGTGACCTAGTTGTATATCCAGTGCCCACTGCATCCTTCAGTGACCTTGTACTGTGCCCACTGCATCCTTCAGTGACCTAGTTGTATATCCAGTGCCCACTGCTGTGCCCACTGCATCCTTCAGTGACCTTGTACTGTGCCCACTGCATCCTTCAGTGACCTAGTTGTATATCCAGTGCCCACTGCTGTGCCCACTGCATCCTTCAGTGACCTTGTACTGTGCCCACTGCATCCTTCAGTGACCTTGTACTGTGCCCACTGCATCCTTCAGTGACCTTGTACTGTGCCCACTGCATCCTTCAGTGACCTAGTTGTATATCCAGTGCCCACTGCTGTGCCCAGTGCATCCTTCAGTGACCTTGTACTGTGCCCACTGCATCCTTCAGTGACCTAGTTGTATATCCAGTGCCCACGGCTGTGCCCACTGCATCCTTCAGTGACCTTGTACTGTGCCCACTGCATCCTTCAGTGACCTAGTTATATATCCAGTGCCCACTGCATCCTTCAGTGACCTTGTACTGTGCCCACTGCATCCTTCAGTGCCCTTGTACTGTGCCTGGTGCATCCTTCAGTGACCTTGTACTGTGCCCACTGCATCCAGTGATTCATTACTAGCAACATGTCTGGCAGGGTTTCGCGGGGTGAGAGGAAAGGGAGTTCAATTGCCTCAGCCACTTCTGGGACTGCTCCACGTCCAGGGAGAGGACGCCCAGCTGTACGTAATCGTGATGCAGCAGAAAGGGGGGCAGCAAAGCCTGGGCCGAGTCAGCGGACGCCATTGTCCAAATATTTTAAAGTTTCTGGTCCCTGTGTGGTGGTTGAGCAAATGGAACCTGACGTACTCATGGACATCATGACTTCCTCCCAGACCTCTACTGTGAGCACCACTCCAAGCAGCACCAGCAGCAGCAGCCAACGTCCCACGCTTGTTGTGACATCCACCCCAGCACCCACTGGTCAGCAGCCCTCCCAGGATGACACCGTTCTGTCCCTCAGTCCGGCATCTGGGAACCTGCTGATGCAAGAAGCTCAGGACTTACTGGGGACTGCTGTGGCAGAGATTGAGATCGGGCCACAATCACAAGCGTTGTTGAGTTCTGGTGATGAAGAAGAGGGGTCTGTGTCTGGGGATGTAGGGACAGAAGAGGAGGCGGGGGAGTCAGAGGAAGAGCTGGATTATGATGATGCTGCTGATGATGCCGACGTTGTGGACCCTAACTATGCGCAGCCTGCTGAGCCCGGGGAAGAATGGTCAGATCAGGATGACGAGTCACCTCGGCCTAGGCAAGGATTTCGCCATATGTCAGGCAGGGGCATCGGCAGCAGTGGGCGTGGAGGAAGTAGACAGGACACTGCTTCAGCCGGCAGCACCACCATGCAACCCCCGGCAACTACTACCACACATTGTTCCGCTGCACCCTCTGCTAGTGGGGGCCGCAGTAAATTAAAGTCACCAGTGTGGGATTGCTTTGACGAATGTACAAAAGGTAAAAAAGGTACAAAAAAAGGTACAAAAGGTATGCGGTGTGCAGGTTATGTAGCAAAAGATTGAGCCATGGGAAAAGTCTGAGCAAGATGGGTACCTCATCCCTCCAGGGCCAGCTGAGAAGCCGCCACTGCCGCGAGTATGCGGAGTTTAACCACTTAAGGACCACAGTCTTTTCGCCCCTTAAGGACCAGAGCCTTTTTCTCCATTCAGACAACTGCAGCTTTCACGGTTTATTGCTCGCTCATAGGTGAGTGAGCGTTTGCCATCTGCTCCTATCATTCTAGCTGCAGCTGTGGTTCTCTGTGGGAAGGGAGGGCAGAGTGGGCAGCGGCAGAGCGCACAGTAGCAGGAGGGGGACCTAGGAGGAGAGCCTGGCTCTGAAGACAATCAGCAGCGCACGGCATCATTTGACAAGACAAGACAAATAACATTTATATCGCGCTTTTCTCCTGGCGGACTCAAAGCGCCAGAGCTGCAGCCACTAGGACGCGCCCTATAGGCAGTAGCAGTGTTAGAGAGACTTGCCTAAGGTCTCCTACTGAATAGGTGCTGGCTTACTGAACAGGCAGAGCCGAGATTCGAACCCTGGTTTCCTGTGTCAGAGGCAGAGCCCTTAAAGGGACTCCGAGCAGTGCCTGTGTGTATGCCTTTAAGCATACCCACAACTAATTAATTAAATCCTCACACCTACCAGCATGAAGTTTGTAATTATATCCCCCTGGGTTCCTTATATTTCATTGCATTGTGCTGAATCGAGCTGCCGACTTTGGAGAAAAGTCGTCCTGTGGCTGCGATTTGGATCGTGAAAATAGCGAAAACTAAAAGGCATAGGGCGTTTATATATCATTGGAAAGAGGAGAAAGAGAGCTTTAAAATGATATGCATCTTTCCATAGGTAGTGCACTGCTCAGAGTCCCTTTAACCATTATACCATCCAGCCACCGCTGACAGGATGGCGAGGGCTAGTTTATGTGCTGATGAGGCCCCTTTGACTCTGAGCCCCAAGCGACTGCTTTTGTTGTCTGGTCGGTAATCCGGTCCTGACTGCACGGCTTTAGTAAGTAACTAGCTGATGGCCCGGCATTGCCTGGGTATGCATTTGGCTTTTTGTTGGCCCATTTTTTCGCGTACGTTAAAAAGGGGCGCTGGGAAAAAAGGGCGCCGGGTTTTTAACGATAAGCATGGATAACGTTTAAAAATGTATTGTACTGTATTTCGTTTAAAATTAATGTTTTATAAAGTTATAAATCATTAAATAATGTGCATTAAATCGGCAATTGTAAAAACGTTAATCTTTCGTTTAAATAGTGAAACGTATAATAACGTTTAAAAAAAAAATTACTAAGTAACCCTCCCTGTACCTACCCCTAACCCCTAGACCCCCCTGTTGATGCCTAAACCTAAGACCCCCCCCTGTTGGTGCCTAAGTAACCCTCCCTGTACCTACCCCTAACCCCTAGACCCCCCTGTTAGTGCCTAAACCTAAGACCCCCCTGTTGGTGCCTAAACCTAAGACCCCCCTGTTAGTGCCTAAACCTAAGACCCCCCTGTTGGTGCCTAAACCTAAGACCCCCCTGTTGGTGACTAAACCTAAGACCCCCTGTTGGTGCCTAAACCTAAGACCCCCCTGTTGGTGCCTAAACCTAAGACCCCCCTTTTGGTGCCTAAACCTAAGACCCCCTGTTGGTGCCTAAACCTAAGACCCCCCTGTTGGTGCCTAAACCTAAGACCCCCCTGTTGGTGCCTAAACCTAAGACCCCCCTGTTGGTTTTTTCGTTTAAAAATAATGTAAAAAAAAAAAAAAATGTACTGTTTTTCGTTTAAAAATAATGTTTGAAAAAATATTATACTGTTTTTCGTTTAAAAATAATATTTAAAAATGTATAAATCATTAAATAATGTGTAATCATGAGAAGCAGTAATAAAACATTAAGTCTCCGGGCGCCGCTTTTAAAACGTTATTTTTCTCCGGCGCCCTTTTTTCCTATCGGGCGCCCATTAAACGATATTTATTATAGGAGTGAATGGCGGCGCCCGATTTGTCCACTAGCCTCAGGCGCCCGAATTTACTGTTACCCATTTTTTCTAACCTTGACACACAGTCACTTAATAAACAAGTTTGTGAGCTTTATGGTCCTTGGCATTAATAACTTAAATTTTTCCCATTGAAATGAAACGAATCTGATTGGCTGTTTGTGGCTCCATCCCCTTTTGTGAATTTGAACACTAGTCACCCAATGACCGATTGTACCAGGTTTGAGGCCTCTGCCATTAACCTACCTGGCATTAAGCCTGTAATGGTGACGGTCAGGAAAAAGAAAGTGGTATGCCTGTCGCCATTACTAGCATGCTGCTAATGAGGTTTCCCAAAAAATAGGCATCCCCAGTATAGGGTATTATACAGGGCTGTGGAGTCGGTACAAAAATCATGCAAATCCAACTCAGACTCCTCAGTTTAGGAAACCACTGACTCTTACTCCAACTCCGACTCCAGGTACCAAAATGGCTCTGACTCCGACTCCTCAACTCCAACTCCTTAGTCTAATTCTTACCAGCTTGTGTATATGGTACAAAAATCACCTGACTGACTCCTCAGTTTATGAAACCACCAACTCCGACTTCAGGTACCCAAAATTTCTCTTCCGACTCCTCAACTCCGACTCGGACTCCACAGCCCTGGTATTATATGTGCCGCCCACCTCCTGATCCCCCCAATCCCCTCCCTCCGATCCCCAGCGCTTACTCTCCAGAACCAATCCCCAGCGCTCACTCTCCAGAACCCCGCGGCAGAGCTCCAGTCTTCTACTGCAGAGAATCCGGACTTGGCGGACCAACATCATGATGTCTTCTGCCAGGTCCAGATCATCTGCAGGAGAAGACAGAAGCTATGCTGGGATCGCTTCTGGAGAGTAAGCACTGGCGATCGGGGGGAGGGGAATCGGGGGGAAATATATAATACCCTATACTGGGGAACACCTAAACCTGGCTATCTATACTGTCCCCACCTGTACCTGGCTTCCCTTACTGGCCACACCTATACCTGGCTATCTATATTGGCCACACCTGTACCTGGCTTCACTTACTGGCCACACCTATACCTGGCTACCTATTTTGGCCACACCTGTACCTGGCTTCCCTTACTGGCCACACCTATACCTGGCTACCTATATTGGCCACACCTGTACCTGGCTTCACTTACTGGCCACACCTATACCTGGCTACCTATTTTGGCCACACCTGTACCTGGCTTCCTATACTGGCCACACCTGTACCTGGATACCTATACTGGCCACACCGGTACCTGCCTTCCTATTCTGGCCAGTGGCCACACCTGTACCTGGATATCTATACTGGCCACACCTGTACCTGGCTTCCCTTATTGGCCACACCTGTACCTGGATACCTATACCTGCCTTCCTATACTGGCCACACCTGTACCTGGACATCTCTTGGACGAATCTGCCCATCATCGCTAGATGTATGGCAACCTTTATATTTGTATTAGTGCAGGTTGAGCAGCTGCAGCTCGGGAGTGTAAATGATCAGAGATTTATTTTGGGAAGTAATTTTGAAATTTAGATTTGATCTGATTTCATGCTGCAAGCTTTTATTATACTCACTTTTTATGCTAGACCTTTGCTTGACACGTTTGGTTATTTACAGGAAAAAAAGGTTATGAAAATTAACTAACATTTTTTGCACAAAAATCCAGGAAAAACTGAATGCCGAGGAGGTTGACCGTGTAAGAAAGGCAGCAATTTAAAAATTCCCCTTGAAAATCAAGAGGGGAATTTTGATTGGCTCCACCCACTTTTCTGAATATTAATCCCACTCACCCAGTTGCTAACTGTGTCAAGTTTGAGAATCCCGCCATTAACAGTGTTAAGGCCCATACACACGTCGGATTTTTCCAACGACGGGTCGTTTGAACGTCCCGTCGTTCAGTCGTCCGCACGCCAAATCGGGCCTGTGTACAGTCCGTCGTTCGGGTGATAAGACTGGTCAAAATCAGTCTCATCACCCGAACGACGGACTGGATTTGGCGTGCGGACGACTGAACGACGGGACGTTGAAACGACCCGTCGTGGGAAAAATCCGACGTGTGTATGGGCCTTTAGAAAGGCTGCAGTTTATATTTTCCCCACATAAAAAATGTAGTTGTTAGCTCCGCCTACCTTGACACACAGTCACTCAATGATGAACTTTATAAGCTTTGGGGTCCTTAGCATCAATACTTTGTATTTTCCAAATGAAATGAAATACATTTGCTTGGCTGTGTGTGGCTCCACCCCCTTTTCTGAATGTGAATCCCATTCACCCAATGACCAACTGTAGCAGGTTTGATATCTGTGCCATTAACAGTGCAAGAATGGCAGCAACTTAAATTTTCCCCTTGAAAATCAATAGGTGAATTGTGATTGGCGCCCACTTTTCTGAATATTAACCCCAGTCACCCAGGGACCAACTGTGCAAAATTTGAGAACCTTGCCATTAACACTGTAAGAATGGCTGCAGTTTACATTTTCCCAGCGTAATTTATTTTGGCTCCGCCCACTTTTTGTGACCCTTACACACAGTCACCGAATTACCAAGTTTGTGACCTTTTGGGTTCCTGGTATCAAAAATGTGTGAATGGAAGCAGTTTACCAACCAAATAAATCTGATTGGCTGTATGTGGCTCCGCCCCTTTAGTGAATTAGAATTCCAGTCACCCAATGACCGACTGTAGCAAGTTTGAAGCCTCTGCCATTTACAGTCTAAGAATGACAGCAGTTTAAATATCCCTCTTGAAAGTCAATAGGTGAATTTTCAATGGCTGTTGTAGGCTTCACCCACTTTCCTGAATAATAATTCCAGTCATCCAGTGACCAAGTGTGCCAAGTTTGAAAACTCTGCGATTAACAGTCTAAGAATGGTCGTAGTTTACATTTTTCCATTGTAAATGAATTGTTGAAATTTGATTGGCTGACAAATTTGATCGCCCAGGTGTGCAGAGGAGACGCGAAACCCCCAGAACATAACATCCCAGGTAGTAAGGGATCTGTATACCAAGTTTTGTTTAAATCGGTCAAGGCGTTTTTGAGTGATGGCGGCACATACATACATACATACATACATACATACATACATACATACATACATACATACATCCAATTTTATAGATACACTGTAGATTCTATTATACTGTACATCCTTGGAACAATACCTCACACGAGGAAGATGCAGTACTAATCTATTGAAATGATTATTTCCAGAATGAAGTGGGCACCTGAAGAGACATTATCATTTATTTATTTACATAGTGCCAACACCTTTCGTAGCATTGCACACACTACAAACCCGGGGCATGACTAGAAATCACTGGGCCCTCATGCAAAACTTTGGATGGGGCCCCCTCCCACCAAGGAGCCTGGGGGCTGTACACAAGAGCCTGATGCACTCTGAATAGGTACTGTCCAGGGGCATTTCTAGGGTCCTTGGAGATCGGGGGCACCTGTGGGCACCAGACGGGGAGGTATATGCGGCGCACGCAGCGCGCCGCAGCAAAAAACGGGCGTGGCCATGTGGTGAGTGGGCGTGGCCATGGGTGGGGCCAAATGTACATGAACTTAGCAGCGGTGTAAGCTACAGATAACGGGCCTGCCCATCGAAATATTGGATGGAGCCCCCTGTCCTTTATTTGGATAATTTACAATCAGTATAGGCATAGATCAAAGATGTATACGCACATACAATTTTGATTGGTCAATCACTGACCCCCAATTTTACCACCCCCGTGCAGTAAGTGGGCCAACAGACAATGAATTTTATGAACAGAGCTAAAATTGGCTAATCAAAATTGTATGTGTGTACCAGGCTTTACAGCTAATACTGTACATACTGAAAGTAGCAGGGATCAGCATACAATATAGCTGGTTTACAATCAGTAAAGGCACAGAGTAACACCTTACACTGTACACACTGGAGGTAAATCAGCACACAGTGCAGGCACTAGAGAACAGCGTATACTGTACATACTGTAGGCAGCAGAATTCAGCACACTGCAGCTAGCGTGCCAAAAATATGAGGATCACGTTGTGCGGCGTGCTTATCGTGCCGCACCGAAAAATTGGTGGGCCATGGACCAGAATATAGGTGTGGTAACGGCCGGTTGGAAACAAATTTACATGAACCTAGCAATGGTGGGACATTAGATTATGACAGTGGTGGCGAACCTTTTGGAGGCCGAGTGCCCAAACTGCAACCCAAAAGTCACTTATCTATCGCAAAGTGCCAACCGCAATTTAAACGAAATACTGTACAAACGTTTTAACTCATACATGAACATTATGGAAAATCCAAGTTGAAAATAAACTGTGAAGATAAACAATTTCATCCATCCTACTCCTGAAAAATGTATTCAATTTTTTAGAACCTCCCAGTTTTATTTTCTGTTTTAAAAAGCTAAAAAAGTAGGTTTAATGCTATTGTCTCATATGATAAGGATTCAGCTTTTCCCATAGTCTCGTAGTTAGCAATCATGTGACCCCCAACAAGACAAATTCAGCAATCATGAGGCCCCCAACAAGACAAATTCAGCAATCATGAGGCCCCCAACAAATCATGAGGCCCCCAACAAGACAAATTCAGCAATCTTGAGGCCCCCAACAAATCATAAGGCTCCCAACAAGACAAATTCAGCAGTCATGAGGCACATAAATAGACAGCATTTGAGATAAATAGGCAGAATCCCCCCTTAATATGGTAGCCCCCACGTTATGTAGTGAGTGACAGGGACCCCCAGGTTAGCTAGTGAGTGACAGGCGCCTCCAGTTAGGTAGTGAGTGCCAGGGACCCCGATAGTGAGTGCCAGGGAGCCCCTTCAGGCAGTGAGTGAGTGCCAGGGAGCCCCTTCAGGCAGTGAGTGAGTGCCAGGGAGCCCCTTCAGGCAGTGCGTGAGTGCCAGGGAGCCCCTTCAGGCAGTAAGTGAGTGCCAGGGAGCCCCTTCAGGCAGTGCGTGAGTGCCAGGGAGCCCCTTCAGGCAGTGCGTGAGTGCCAGGGAGCCCCTTTAGGCAGTGAGTGAGTGCCAGGGAGCCCCTTCAGGCAGTGAGTGAGTGCCAGGGAGCCCCTTTAGGCAGTGAGTGAGTGCCAGGGAGCCCCTTCAGGCAGTGAGTGAGTGCCAGGGAGCCCCTTCAGGCAGTGAGTGAGTGACAGGGAGCCCCTTCAGGCAGTGAGTGAGTGCCAGGGAGCCCCTTCAGGCAGTGAGTGAGTGACAGGGAGCCCCTTCAGGCAGTGAGTGAGTGACAGGGAGCCCCTTCAGGCAGTGAGTGAGTGCCAGGGAGCCCCTTCAGGCAGTGAGTGAGTGCCAGGGAGCCCCTTCAGGCAGTGAGTGAGTGCCAGGGAGCCCCTTCAGGCAGTGAGTGAGTGCCAGGGAGCCCCTTCAGGGAGTGAGTGAGTGCCAGGGAGCCCCTTTAGGGAGTGAGTGAGTGACAGGGAGCCCCTTCAGGGAGTGAGTGAGTGACAGGGAGCCCCTTTAGGGAGTGAGTGAGTGACAGGGAGCCTCTTTAGGGAGTGAGTGAGTGACAGGGAGCCCCTTTAGGGAGTGAGTGAGTGACAGGGAGCCCCTTTAGGGAGTGAGTGAGTGACAGGGAGCCCCTTTAGGGAGTGAGTGAGTGACAGGGAGCCCCTTTAGGGAGTGAGTGAGTGCCAGGGAGCCCCTTTAGGGAGTGAGTGAGTGCCAGGGAGCCCCTTTAGGGAGTGAGTGAGTGACAGGGAGCCCCTTTAGGGAGTGAGTGAGTGCCAGGGAGCCCCTTCAGGGAGTGAGTGAGTGAGTGACAGGGAGCCCCTTTAGGGAGTGAGTGAGTGACAGGGAGCCCCTTTAGGGAGTGAGTGAGTGCCAGGGAGCCCCTTTAGGGAGTGAGTGAGTGCCAGGGAGCCCCTTTAGGGAGTGAGTGAGTGACAGGGAGCCCCTTTAGGGAGTGAGTGAGTGACAGGGAGCCCCTTTAGGGAGTGAGTGAGTGACAGGGAGCCCCTTTAGGGAGTGAGTGAGTGACAGGGAGCCCCTTTAGGGAGTGAGTGAGTGACAGGGAGCCCCTTCAGGCAGTGAGTGAGTGCCAGGGAGCCCCTTCAGGCAGTGAGTGAGTGACAGGGAGCCCCTTCAGGCAGTGAGTGAGTGACAGGGAGCCCCTTTAGGGAGTGAGTGAGTGCCAGGGAGCCCCTTCAGGCAGTGAGTGAGTGCCAGGGAGCCCCTTCAGGCAGTGAGTGAGTGCCAGGGAGCCCCTTCAGGCAGTGAGTGAGTGCCAGGGAGCCCCTTCAGGGAGTGAGTGAGTGCCAGGGAGCCCCTTTAGGGAGTGAGTGAGTGACAGGGAGCCCCTTCAGGGAGTGAGTGAGTGACAGGGAGCCCCTTTAGGGAGTGAGTGAGTGACAGGGAGCCTCTTTAGGGAGTGAGTGAGTGACAGGGAGCCCCTTTAGGGAGTGAGTGAGTGAGTGACAGGGAGCCCCTTTAGGGAGTGAGTGAGTGACAGGGAGCCCCTTTAGGGAGTGAGTGAGTGACAGGGAGCCCCTTTAGGGAGTGAGTGAGTGCCAGGGAGCCCCTTTAGGGAGTGAGTGAGTGCCAGGGAGCCCCTTTAGGGAGTGAGTGAGTGACAGGGAGCCCCTTTAGGGAGTGAGTGAGTGCCAGGGAGCCCCTTCAGGGAGTGAGTGAGTGAGTGACAGGGAGCCCCTTTAGGGAGTGAGTGAGTGACAGGGAGCCCCTTTAGGGAGTGAGTGAGTGCCAGGGAGCCCCTTTAGGGAGTGAGTGAGTGCCAGGGAGCCCCTTTAGGGAGTGAGTGAGTGACAGGGAGCCCCTTTAGGGAGTGAGTGAGTGACAGGGAGCCCCTTTAGGGAGTGAGTGAGTGACAGGGAGCCCCTTTAGGGAGTGAGTGAGTGCCAGGGAGCCCCTTTAGGGAGTGAGTGAGTGCCAGGGAGCCCCTTTAGGGAGTGAGTGAGTGCCAGGGAGCCCCTTTAGGGAGTGAGTGAGTGACAGGGAGCCCCTTTAGGGAGTGAGTGAGTGCCAGGGAGCCCCTTTAGGGAGTGAGTGAGTGACAGGGAGCCCCTTTAGGGAGTGAGTGAGTGCCAGGGAGCCCCTTTAGGGAGTGAGTGAGTGCCAGGGAGGCCCCCCTCCAGCCGCCGCTTCCCCCCCCCCCTTACCTCGTAGCAGACCTCAGGATCAGCGGCGACCCGACCAGTAAGAGCGGGCGCCGGACGCACCCGCTCGATATGCGGAAGTGATGTCACTTCCGCATATCAGTGCGGGCGCTAGGTCCTAGCGCCCGCACGATTGGTCGCTGGCTCGCCGCCTGATCCTGAGGTCTGAGACTGAGTGACACGGCGGCCGCTGGAGAGAGCCGCTGCCAGAGGGGGCCGGGCTGAGATCCGTGGCACCCCAGGACAGATTGGGGGCACGTGCCCCCCCCAAAATAGGGCTAGCGACTCCCCTGGTACTGTCTACAAATCTTTGTCTGCAAAACGTTGTATAATTCCTAATCAGTGGCTGAGCAGATGCAGTCATTAGAACAATTGTGCAGAAAGCAGAACATTTTTTTCTCTCTTTCCACTTAGTTGTCAGTCTCTCAGGACAGGGCCCCCTGTGGCTTCTGGGCCCCCTTGCAGGGTCTATTGTTACGCCCCTGCTACACACCAAATAGTGGTGAGCATAGATACATGAGACGTTCACAATTCTGTACAATCAGGACATCCAGCAATACAAGTACCAATACATGTATAGTTGATGTGTGGCTTGAGACATCACCAATACTGGTACATGTTCATATGAAAAATGACAGCAAAACAGGAAACACTAGGATGCATGTGATGTTTCATTATGAAATAAACATGTAACATTCCAATCCTACGGTACCCATACACCTCTAGCTCTGCCTCCAGATTGCACAGAATGTTGAATCTGAGAGGGATCTGTTTCCTGCCCACACACTGCAGACAAATTTCCAATATATTTCAGCATGATCAGCCTAAATGTATTAGAGGCATAGAATCATCAGGAGAAGCCTGGTAGTTTATAAAGGTTCCCTTTAAGAATCAGGGCTCTATCACAGTTTTTTTCTGCAGCAACTAGACTATAGGGTGAATCTCTCTGAGGACATTGTTGACCATACACAACCATTTTGATCAAATCTGCCAGTAACCCGTTGCTTCAACATTATCAACTGACTTTTTATCAATTTGTGCAGCGTATCAATGGAAAGTCTAATTGAGCATGCTGGGAAATGTCAGTGCCATGGGGGCGAGGCAGGACTTGTGGGGATTCTATGGCATATAACGGTGCACTGCATCGAGCACTACAATGCTTGTAGTTTGATGGATGCTTGATTTCTGCTGAAATACAAATAGAGCTTGCCAAGTATAGTAGGAATCGATTACTATCTGATTGTATTCCAAACAACTAGAGATTGATCAGCTGCGCTTATATCAGGCCAGAACTGACCCATGCATGGCCAGCACCTAAGACATTAGGCTAGGGGCCTATTTGTTTCTGGCAAATCCCTCCCTCATGGCCCTGAGTCGGCTGCCAGCCCACCCCAGGTCTACCCTCCAACTACATTGTGGTCACTAGGGCCCTGTGGAGTTTTTGGCAGCATAGCGGCTCACCTGTCCCGGCCAGCACACTCATCCATTACTCAATGCACTCCCGTCTTCATCCTCACAGGGGCGCCACTCCTTTGTGACTCCGCTGACATGTTGCCACAAGTTACTTTGAAATACGTGTCAAATTTGGTGATGGTGCATGTTTGGGGGCTGCACAATGAGCCAAAACATTTTTCAGTTGTAAACTGCTCTTGTTTAAATGTGTGTTTACTTGCCTACAGAAATTTATTTTATTAAAAATTATGTGGTTTTTGCAAATTCTTTTTTTTTTACTTTTTCCCACTATTTGATACAGCAAATTTGGTGATGATAACATGTTCGGGAGCTTTGCAACTAACAGTAACGTGTCCTATATAATAACATCCCTTTGTTGCTGTGTCCCTGTGTCAGGGGTGCCTGCAGCGCATGCAGAGGACATGACGGGCACCATGCGCGCATGGGGGGGGGGGCACGGCCATGCTGGCACATGCATGTCACGGCTGTGTACGGTGCATTCCTTAGTGTCCGTTATTAAACGGGCTTTGGGACTAGTACTGAAATAATATGATTGCATTGGGGTACATATCCAACCACTATTCAGATTTAGAATAATTATTAAAGAGGGACTGTGGGGCCGTATGGCAGAATGCAGTAATTTATTTAGGATACCCACTTTTATGGTCATTTTCCTGGTTTCCACATCAGAAACACTTCCTATCTCTGTTCAATGCTGTATATTGGTATGTAGCCCCGCCCTCTAAGTGATGCTTAGCCTAGGCCAGGGCTGCCCATTATAGATCGCAATCTACCGGTAGATCTCGAAGGACTTCATGGTAGATCCCAACTTCTTGAACTGCTCACCTCCCTGCGTTCCACTGGCCGCTCACTCGCCGCTGATCTCCTCTCGGCATAGACGCTGATACACCCGCTGCTTCCTGTTTAGCCGGAAGCAGCGTGTGTATCAGCCTCTATGTAGAGAGGGGAAGATCAGCGGCGAGTGAGCGGCCAGTGGAACGCAGGGAGGTGAGTAGTTATGTACGCTTCCTGCTGCGCTAATTAATTACTCTGCATCTGATCTGAGGGGGGAGCACGGAGGGCGGCCCAGGGAGAGGGAGGGAGAGGTCGGGCTGCCCTCCCCGCGGCTCCCTCCATTACAGCGCCCCTCTTCCAACAGCGCCCAGGGTGGCAGCACGGGCCGCACAGCCCTAAAAACGGGCATGGTGAGGCTGTGTGACCCAGCAAAGCTGGTCTGCATTTATTAAACATTGTCTGGTCACTTGTCCACCATGCAGTGTATAAGCTCTACACATGCATTTGTCTGGCATTTGTTGGGCAGTTTCCCAGCATTTACTGGTGTGTATCATTTTGGCACCAGCATCAGGTATTCAAGTTACAGCTAAACAGTACTTGCAGTGCAAGAAGTCTGGATTCTGAATGAGATGAAAAAAAGAAACATCAATAAGGGTCAGGCAGGAGGAGAGAGGACACTCATGCTACAATTTGTACATCAATATGTGTCACTGTGTCCCTGAGTTACCTTTATGAATTCTGTTAGATGAGGTTAACTTGTATACTATGAACTACTCATACTGAGCACTAGAGGGCACCCCCTGACCATGTTCAATGAGTTACAGTCTCGTCAGTAGATCTTTGCCCACGGTTAGTCATCAGTAAAAGCAAGAAGTTTTGAATCAGGATGCATATTCAGCAGTGATGCATTGTGGGACACCTTAGAGCTTTGTTGTCCCTGATAGCTAAACAGACTTCCAGACCCGCTGGAATGCAATTATGTATGGGCATTATTGCTTCTACTGTTCAGTAAGCCAGCATCCATTCAGTAGGAGACCCCGGGCAAGACTCAATTACACTGCTACGGCCTACTGAGCATGCTCTGGGGCTTTAAGTCCGCCAGGAAAAAAAGCGTAATGTAAATGTTATTTGTCTTGTGACCAATAGTATAACCTTTTTATTGCCAATGGGTTTGTTTTTGCTGCTGGACAAGAAGGGTCAGGGTGAGAGTCAAGTATGTGAGGTGGTGGCTGCGGCGCTTTGCAGGTTCACAAGCAGAGAGCAGCCTTTTTAATCATCAATATGATCCAATCATATTGATGATTGGGAGGATTCCTTTCTGTTTGTGAGTCTGCACAGCACCGCATCTATCACTTCATGCTGCTTTCGGGATAAGGAATATATCCATCTGTGGCAGCAGTGTGGAATGGTGTATATAATTGACCCAGAATCTTACGGTTATTTCCAATCGAAGGAGTTACATTTTACCTGTAAATGTTTGCACAGCAACCATGTCAGTGTGACATAAAATCAGGTTCAATCAGCTCCTAACAAAAAGAAATAGCCTTTGAGCACTCTCTTGTTATCAGGATTGTTTGCAGAGACAGAAAAAAGTGATGAAAATAAAAGCAAACACAGGCAAACTCCTAGTAGACTTTATACTATATGTATGTGTACTGTGTTTTTCTTATCATGTCATGTGTAACTTCAGGTGGACTGTAATAGGGAATACCGTATATACTCGAGTATAAGCCGACCCCCCAACTTTTACCTATAAAAACGGAAAAATATGATTGATTTGTGTATAAGCCGAGGGTAGGAAATACAGACCTTTGTGCCACCCCAAAAGCAGAGTACATAGCAGATTTTGATGGATGTGGTCAACCTCTGAGCCAGATTTTGGTAGCAGGTTTTTGATGGCTACCCACCCAGAGCTGGGCAATATCTATGGCAGACCTCTGTGTCCCTCTGAGTACCATAACCTCACCTTATGTGCACTGAGCAGTTTGACTCCACTTTGTACTTTACTTGCTGATTTAGATGGCACAGTGCCACCGTGTCTCCCCCCCATCCTGCCACCAGAGTTGAGCATAAAGCCCTTTGTCCCTTGAATGTCTCGGAATGTGCAGCGCGCTCTCTTCCCCCTTACCTGCCACCAGAGCAGAGCATAACGAACAGATCTTTGTACCCCCCGAGTGTCCCTCCATATGCAGAGCGATGTGCGGTTCTAATTTACCGGGGTCCGTGCTGCGAGGATTCTTCTTTAGCTGACGTCAGTCGCATTCACTCATCACTATTAGCCCTGCGGTGGCGCGTGTGATGAGAGGCGCCACCAGAGGGCATGATAGCTATGAGTGAATGCTACTGACGTCAGCTACAGCCCGGCATTGCCTGGATATGCATTTGGCTTTTTGTTGGCCCATTTTTTCTAACCTTGACACAGTCACTTAGTAACCAGGTTTGTGAGCTTTATGGTCCTTGGCATTAATAACTTAAATTTTCCAATTGAAATGAAACGAATCTGATTGGCTGTTTGTGGCTCCGTCCCCTTTTGTGAATTTGAACACTAGTCACCCAATGACCGATTGTACCAGGTTGTTTGAGGCCTCTGCCATTAACCTACCTGGCATTAAGCCTGTAATGGTGACGGTCAGGAAAAAGAAAATGAAAGTGGTATGCCTGTCGCCATTACTAGCATGCTGCTAATGAGGTTTCCCCAAAAAATAGGCATCCCCAGTATAGGGTATTATACAGGGCTGTGGAGTCGGTACAAAAGTCATGCGAATCCAACTCCGACTCAGACTCCTCAGTTTAGGAAACCACTGACTCTTACTCCAACTCTGACTCCAGGTACCCAAATGGCTCTGACTCCTCAACTCCAACTCCTTAATCTAATTCTTACCAGCTTGTGTATATGGTACAAAAATCACCCGACTCCGACTCCTCAGTTTATGAAACCACCGACTCCAACTTCCACTCCGACTTCAGGTACCCAAAATTTCTCTCCCGAGTCCTCAACTCTGACTCGGACTCCACAGCCCTGGTATTATATGTGCCGCCCACCTCCTGATCCCCCCCAATCCCCTCCCTCCGATCCCCAGCGCTTACTCTCCAGAACCAATCCCCAGCGCTCACTCTCCAGAACCCTGCGGCAGAGCTCCAGTCTTCTACTGCAGAGAATCCGGACTTGGCGGACCAACATCATGATGTCTTCTGCCGGGTCCAGATCATCTGCAGGAGAAGACAGAAGCTATGCTGGGATCGAGTCTGGAGAGTAAGCACTGGGGATCGGGGCAAGGGGAATCAGGGGGGGGGGGGAATCAGGAGGTGGGGGGGAACATATAATATCCTATACAGGGGAACACCTAAACCTGGCTATCTATACTGTCCCCACCTGTACATGGCTTCCCTTACTGGCTGTTATAATTTAAGTAGGCCTCAGTTACTTGAACTGAGTTAGTGAAAAAGGCTTGGTGTGTAGAATTGCCCTTTAAAGGAACGAGATCAATCCATTTGTTTATCCAACAATTACGGTATATATTGATCAATCTAAAGTGTACAGAGTGCAAGCCGCAGGGTAAAACCCAAATCATTAATAAGAATTGATTTGTTTGTATTTCGATTTCAGGAGTTTGGCTATATGGAGTCTAGAAAGCGGAGATGCTTGCAGCCGAGACAGACATGTCAGTCGGATAAGAGAAAGTTTCCAGAGGCCAATCCGAGTTTGGAGAACAGCGAGATTTCTGAGATCGGAAAGAAACTTAAAAAACTGACTGAGCAAAGCATAATGCAAATTGCTAATGTTTTTCTTTCCCAAGGAGGTGCTTTTATAATGAAGAGTACCATGCTGATAGTGATCCTAAGCTGCCATTCCATCCTAGGAGACCGAAGAGAGGACATTCTCATGAACAACAAGGGGTTAATGAGAACATCAGGCCCAAGCATGTTAATGTTTGGAGAAAAAAAGAGTCAGATCCTCTTCCACTTCCCTCTGATTGGCACGTAGGGACCAAGCAGGGAAGGAGGAATAGATCACTAGTGCGAGGTGGAAACAAATTTCATGGCACAATGTTGGTGAAAGGTATGAAGGGTCAGGTGTGCTGGATGGGTGATGTGAACAGCAGCGTAAATATTCTCTGGAATGTCACACTCCCGGAACCAATGCACCGATCCAAAGGTTGGTTAAAAGGTACATTGCAGTACAATGGGTACACGCAAAAGGTGGAGTGTGTTGTTCAAGATTACCTTGTCTTGGTTATCCAGAGTGAGATGGTTCTAAATTGGAGAGGAACAAGCAGGAAGCGTCATTTCTCCTACAGGAGAGACGCAGGGAACAATATCACACTCTGGAGCTACCAACAGAGAGTGTCTCTGAGACAACTATACGTGCGTAAAGGCTGGAAAGCCGAGGGGTTTTGGTTCTCAAAATGAGAAGTAAAAATCGATATCCAGCCACAGTTTCAGGTGACCAAGAGGGTGGGGAGAGCAATCCCGAGGAAGGGAGTGTCAACGTAGGTAACATTCTCACTACACGGGTCACAATATGAGACAATACCACACAGTCCATATTCAAGCACTTATCCTCATGCTAGATGGGTAAGTGAAGAGGTACTCTTAATTGAAAGATTTCAGAGAGTACATTCTTCCCGACCTAAGGTACGCATTTTGCCTCAGGACATAAGGGGCCAAAGGTCCAATCAGGACAGTTAAGAACATCTTTTGTCATCGATATGCTAATCAATTTCCCAGAAAAAAGAGTACCTACCATATTCTTCTGGGGAGGACCACAAGGGTTAGCATGGGACGCGAGTTTAATGGACCAGGGGACTTTTTGGAGTAGAGAGGTAGAATCCTGGGATACATCAGGTAGCACCCCGGGGACTCTCTATGATGGAAGGGTGATGGGACTAAAACGGGGGAGTTTAAAAATAGCGCCCTTAGTCCGGGAGGATGAAGTACCATGGACATACGTTTTTTGCATCCCACCGTCCCTAGAGTTTAAAGGTCCAAATAGATCTTGCATGATGAGAAGGGGAACAGTGACAGTAAAAGTGGAGGTCCCCACGACTCCTAAAGCTCAGGTAGTCACTCTGCCAGTGACTACCCAGGAACCCCGCCTACTGTCATGTGATACACATCAGGTTGTAAAAAGTGGCCCTTTTCAGTTAAATCAACTGAGGGCGACTCCAGTTATCATGGAGGCCCAGCTTCAATTGATCACTTGGATTAACTTAAAAGAGTGGGTAATATCTAATATCTACCCTAACTGCAGCACTGTCGCTGCCACCCTGGTACATGCTTTTATGTCATGGGCACATTCCACAGGGAATAGTGTAGCCAGAAGGAGGTCTCGGGATGTAGCAGATACCATCTTGGGAGGCATGGGCACTGGAATGGGCGTAGCAAACAGTGTAGACATAGACGGTATGACAGAAGTTATTCAACAATTAGGCACATTGGGACAACAGAATGTGGGTACCCAACATCATCTGAACTTCGTTTTGGAACAGTTAACGCACAACACATATAGAGTTCAGGGGTACACTCAAAGGCACATTCAAATAATTCTTCAGTAGATGATTGCACATGCTAAGGGTACTGCATGGGAGACAGCATGCCTGTCAATGCAGACCGAGTTAAGAGCAGATTTTAAGATAATGGCACAAGCCTTTTCAGAAGGTAAAACCAGGGGCGCCTTAACCTACTGACCACCCAGGCAGCGGCTTGGAGCGGCTTTGATGGGGAAGGCGCAATAAATTACTGTCAGTCCAAGGGGAAATAAAAATTCCTGTCCTGAAAGACCGTTGTAAGGGACTGGAGAGAAATAGATTTCCTTCTGTTTTAAGAAGGCAAATTACACCAAGCTTTGCTTTTTTAGTAGGAGGGCATTTTGGTTACTTTTATCCCCCTATACATTACTAGTAGCTTGGGTCACCCTGAGCTGCTTGGTTACTCTGTTCTACTCTCACAAGTGTTTTTAGGAATGCATCTAATAAGGATTCATAGAAAGATTTGAGACAGTCCCTCACTATTCAGTGTACAGAGGCGACAGCGCCCTACCCCCAAATGTTACTGAGTCTGCAGAGCGAGCGAGACAAACAAACCAACAGTAAACTCTGCAGACAGCCCTGTGCTCTGCTATAACTTTTGTTTTTCTCTGCTAGAATGTCTGGCATGTCTAGATGTCAGGACGCTCGCCATGACTAGCTATGGAGTGGTAGGATCATCTGATCCTCTCCCCATTGGGACACACAGCCTGCACTTCTCCCTGAATTCACAAGGACAGTGTTTGAAGTGTGTAATGGACACAGTGGGGGTTGCAGGTTTTGTCTTTCATTGTGAGTGAGTGAATAGGAGGGCAGCATCTAAAGCTCAAACAATGATAATGGACATGTAAGCAATGTGTGTAATTACATCCATCACTACTTATAATTGAAGATGGCATAATAATGTATTTCCATTAATGCTGTCTGTTTGCCCTCTCTCTAATGCTATGTACCACCTCGCGATTTTTCCAACGATTTTCCCAATGTCCATCTATTTTTTTTGAGCGACAAGTAGTCATTTACACGATGTCGTGACATCGCTTAGCGTTGTGTGGTGAAAAGTGACCGTCACTGAGGCTCGGATCTTTAAGATCCTTGACGACACCCCGTAAAGTACTGCGGTCGCCTGACTTCTCGTTGGCGCCCGTCCTGTAATGTCACGTGACATCTCGCAAACCCGCTGGCAGGAAGATGAATCGCTGGACGCTTGTCATGAGGGGACACCTCGCTGGATCCATCTTCCTGTGTTGTTGCAGTCACTGTGGTGAGTGTGGAGCTTAACTTTGCTTGCCCTCACCCTCTGCTCATGCTCCCTCTCCCACTGTCTCTCTGACCAAACAACTGCTACTTGGGGAACATTGTGTATTTATGTAGCACTGACATCTTCAGCACATTACAGAGTACATAGTCATGTCACTGACTGCTCACTGGAGCTTACAATTTCATCCCTACCATAGTCAAACTGTAATGTCCGACCATATTATTATCATGTATTTATATAGCACTGACATCTTCTGCAGCACTGTACAGAGTACATAGTCATGTCACTGACTGTCCTCAGAGGAGCTCACAATCTAATCCTACCATAGTCATAGTCTAATGTCCTACCATATTATTATCATCATGTATTTATATAGCACTGACATCTTCTGCAGTACTTTACAGAGTACATAGTCATGTCACTGACTGTCCCCAGAGGAGCTCACAATCTCATCCAACCACAGGCATAGTCTAATGTCCTACCATATTATTATCATGTATTTATATAGCACTGACATCTCCTGAAGCACTTTACAGAGTACATAGTCATGTCACTGACTGTCCTCAGAGGAGCTCACACTCTAATCCTACCATAGTCCTAGTCTAATGTCCTACCATATTGTTATTATGTATTTATATAGCACTGACATCTTCTGCAGCACATTACAGAGTACATAGTCATGTCACTGACTGTCCTCAGAGGAGCTCACAATCTAATCCCTACCACAGTTATAGTCTAATATTTTCAATATAGGATTGTTTTGGGGTAAACCAGTTGACTTATTAGTAGGTTTTTTAGGATGCAGGAAATGTCTGAAGACAGAAACTCCATGCAGATTTTGCCCTGGCCAATGTTCAAGCCTAGGACTCAGCACTAAAACGCAGTAGTGCTACCCACTGAGCCTCTATTCTACTCATAGAGATCTGCTCATCCATGTCATCAATTCTGACCCTCTACTACCCTTCCTCCCTCCATTCTACTTCTCTTCTCTTGTATCACTTACAGTACAAACACAATGTGCTTATCTCCAGAATGGATTATGAATCAAACCATTAGGCCCAGTGCACACCAAAACCGCTAGCAGATCCTCAAAACGCTAGCGGTTTTCGGAGCAGATTTCAGAGCGATTCTAGGCAAGTTTAGAGACATTTTCTAAACATGCCGAGCGTTTTTGTGAAGCAGATTACAAATACTGTTACAGTAAAAGCTGTTACTGAACAGCTTCTGTAACAAAAATGCCTGGAAAACTGCTCTGATCTAGCGTTTTTCAGAGCGGTTTGCATTTTTCCTATACTTTATATTGAGGCAGAATCTCTTCTGCAAACTGCAAATGTGCAGCAGGAGGCACGTTTGCAGTTTGCTAAAAACCTCAAACCGCTGGTGTGCACCATCCCATTGAAATACATTAGCCAAGCGTTTTCACAGACAGATGCGGTTGGCGGATCGCTGCTAAAACCGGTGTGCACTGGGCCTTAAACCACCTTACCATATCAGCCCTTCAATGTCATGATATACCCACTCTAGTCCTATCCTAACAGGTGGTAACATATCTGCATATCTCGTAATGTTTGTGAAAAATTATTTTGAAAGTAAGAATGTCTTGCTTGATAATCCAATCTTGCAATGTGACTGCCATTGGAACTTGTAGTGTGGATGCTGTATTTATTTGAGGTGCATACTGGCAGCATGTGCTGTATGGCATACAATGCTGATCATCCACAAGGCAAACTTAGGCAGCTGCTTAGGGTCTAGAGAGAGTTTAGGGGCCTGGTGGTTGCTGGCCCCCACCAAATCTAACTAAATAAGTCAGGTGACCATCAGTGGAGGGCAAAGTGTTATCTTGCCTAGGGCCCCGTTTCATAGTTATCCCTCCCTGATGGCTTATATCATGTGTGAAGTGTTCTATAATGTATATGATTTTTGTTTTATTTTTTATGGGGGGGGGGGGGGGGAGGCACAGGATTTCTTGCCTGGAGTGACAAGAAGGCTAGAGGCGCCCCTGGGTAAAACTCCTTTATAGCTGAGACTTGACAAAGAGCGATTTATCGATTTTCCGGGGGAAGGATCTTTTGCACAGAGGCACCGAGATGTTTGGATAAACAAATGGAAAGGGTGCGACAATTCTTTATGCACCGCGACTTCCTTAGTTCCTACCAATGGAGAAACCCAGGAAGTTTTTCCAGTAGTATCCCTGGGTACGCCTGTTTCCTCAACACATGTCTTACACCATGACCTGAGAGGTCAACATTTTTTGGTGCTAGACGGGGAGGTGAAACAAGTAGATTTGTCATCATGCTGGCAATTCTCAGAGAGGTACCTGTGTTTGCCGGGGCTAGTCCAATTTAGTGAGGAAGCCTGCTGCCTCAATAACACAGAATGCGCAGCTGCCATTCAAAAGATCCCTCCTAAAGCCAAACCAATATCTCCGGTGGCTGAAGGAAAAGTTTGTTTTTTAAACATGATGTCTAATGACACATTCAGGGTACATTTTCATAATTGTTCCGATAAGGTTGATCTTTCAAGGGGAACGTATTGTGTGAGCGGAGATCCCATATGGATCAAATCATCAAAGTTTGATTACATAGTTACATAGTTATTTTGGTTGAAAAAAGACATAAGTCCATCGAGTTCAACCAGTATAAAGTACAACACCAGCCTGCTCCCTCACATATCCCTGTTGATCCAGAGGAAGGCGAAAAAACCCTTACAAGGCATGGTCCAATTAGCCCCTAAAGGGAAAAATTCCTTCCCGACTCCAGATGGCAATCAGATAAAATCCCTGGATCAACATCATTAGGCATTACCTAGTAATTGTAGCCATGGATGTCTTTCAACGCAAGGAAAGCATCCAAGCCCCCTTTAAATGCAGGTATAGAGTTTGCCATAACGACTTCCTGTGGCAATGCATTCCACATCTTAATCACTCTAACTGTAAAGAACCCTTTCCTAAATAAATGGCTAAAACGTTTTTCCTCCATGCGCAGATCATGTCCTCTAGTTCTTTGATAAGGCCTAGGGACAAAAAGCTCATCCGCCAAGGTATTATATTGCCCTCTGATGTATTTATACATGTTAATTAGATCCCCTCTAAGGCGTCTTTTCTCTAGACTAAATAAACCCAGTTTATCTAACCTTTCTCGATAAGTGAGACCTTCCATCCCACGCATCAATTTTGTTGCTCGTCTCTGCACCTGCTCTAAAACTGCAATATATTTTTTGTAATGTGGTGCCCAGAACTAAATTCCATATTCCAGATGTGGCCTTACTAGAGAGTTAAACAGGGGCAATATTATGCTAGCATCTCGAGTTTTTATTTCCCTTTTAATGCATCCCAAAATTTTGTTAGCTTTAGCTGCAGCTGCTTGGCATTGAGTACGATTATTTAACTTGTTGTCAATGAGTACTCCTAAGTCCTTCTCCAAGTTTGATGTCCCCAACTGTATCCCATTTATTTTGTATGGTGCTAGACCATTAGTACGTCCAAAATGCATGACCTTACATTTGTCAACATTGAATTTCATCTGCCATGTATGTGCCCATATAGCCATCCTATCCAGATCCTGTTGCAATATGACACTATCTTCCTGAGAGTTGATGATTCTGCACAATTTTGTATCATCTGCAAAAATAGCAACATTGCTCACTACTGCATCTACTAGGTCATTAATAAATAAATTGAAGAGCACTGGACCCAGAACAGACCCCTACGTCATTCCTCAAATTGTTAAGAGAACTCTAAAGTTCAAAGCTCCACAGGAAGTTCCCATCCTGAGAGACAACACGCCATGGGACAAATGGGTACAGGTTTTGACACAAGATCACACTGTTAAAACGGTTAAACAAACAGAACACTAAATTAGAGGTAATATTTCACCATGATCAAGGGGATCTAAAAGAGGTTGAACACAAATACAAGCAGGTGAGTTCCAGTCTGACCTGGTGGAAAAGGTTTCTGGCGATATTCCAGGGACACTCGGACTGGGCCTCTACAATTCAAAATGTCTTCCTACATCCACTGGTCGTAGTGATGGGGGTGGCAATCTTGGGAATCATTATACAGGTGAGTTTGTGTGTGAAATTACGCAAACAAATTAACATGGTTCAGAGACTGGTGCCTCAAACAATATCATGAACCAATATTTCCAAATTAACCACTTGAGGACCACATAGTCTTTTCGCCCCTTAAGGACCAGAGCCTTTTTTTCCATTCAGACCACTGCAGCTTTCATGGTTTATTGCTCGGTCATACAACCTACCACCTAAATGAATTTTACCTCCTTTTCTTGCCACTAATACAGCTTTCTTTTGGTGCTATTTGATTGCTGCTGCGAGTTTTACTTTTTATTATATTCATCAAAAAAGACATGAATTTTGTCAAAAAAATTATTTTTTTTTACTTTCTGTGCTGACATTTTTCAAATAAAGTAATATTTCTGTATACATTTTTGTCCAAATTTATTCTGCTACATGTCTTTGATTACAAAAAATCCATTCAGTGTATATGTATTGGTTTGGGTAAAAGTTATAGCGTTTACATACTATGGTGCCAAAAGTGAATTTTCCCATTTTGAAGCATCTCTGACTTTTCTGACCACCTGTCATGTTTCATAAGGTGCTAAAATTCCAGGATAGTATAAATAACCCCCAAATGACCCCATTTTGGAAAGAAGACATCCCAAAGTATTCACTGAGAGGCATGGTGAGTTCATAGAAGATTTTATTTTTTGTCACAAGTTAGCGTAAAATGATACTTTGTGACAAAAAAAAAAAAAAGTTTCCATTTCTTCTAACTTGAGACAAAAAAAATGAAATCTGCCACGGACTCACTATGCTCCTCTCTGAATACCTTGAAGTGTCTACTTTCCAAAATGGGGTCATTTGTGGGGTGTGTTTACTGTCCTGGCATTTTGGGGGTGCCTAATTGTAAGCACCCCTGTAAAGCCTAAAGGTGCTCATTGGACTTTGGGCCCCTTAGCGCAGTTAGGCTGCAAAAAAGTGCCACACATGTGGTATTGCCGTACTCAGGAGAAGTATAATGTGTTTTGGGGTGTATTTTTACACATACCCATGCTGGGTGGGAGAAATATCTCTGTAAATGACAATTTTTTGATTTTTTTTTTTACACACAATTGTCCATTTACAGAGAAATTTCTCCCACCCAGCATGGGTATGTGTAAAAATACACCCCAAAACACATTATACTACTTCTCCTGAGTACGGCGATACCACATGTGTGACACTTTTTTGCAGCCTAGGTGCGCTAAGGGGCCCAACGTCCTATTCACAGGTCATTTTGAGGCATTTGTTTTGTAGACTACTCCTCATGGTTTAGGGCCCCTAAAATGCCAGGGCAGTATAGGAACCCCACAAGTGACCCCATTTTAGAAAGAAGACACCCCAAGGTATTCCGTTAGGTGTATGGTGAGTTCATAGAAGATTTTACTTTTTGTCACAAGTTAGCGGAAATTGACACTTTGTGAAAAAAAAAACAATATAAATCAATTTCCGCTAACTTGTAACAAAAAATAAAATCTTCTATGAACTCGTCATACACCTAACAGAATACCCCGGGGTGTCTTTTTTCTAAAATGGGGTCACTTGTGGGGTTCCTATACTGCCCTGGCATTTTACGGACCCAAAACCGTGAGTAGTCTGGAAACCAAATGGCTCAAAATGACTGTTCAGGGGTAGAAGCATCTGCAAATTTTGATGACAGGTGGTCTATGAGGGGGCGAATTTTGTGGAACCGGTCATAAGCAGGGTGGCCTTTTAGATGACAGGTTGTATTGGGCCTGATCTGATGGATAGGAGTGCTAGGGGGGTGACAGGAGGTGATTGATGGGGGTCTCAGGGGGTGGTTAGAGGGGAAAATAGATGCAATCAATGCACTGGGGAGGTGATCAGAAGGGGGTCTGAGGGGGATCTGAGGGTTTGGCCAAGTGATCAAGAGCCCACACGGGGCAAATTAGGGCCTGATCTGATGGGTAGGTGTGCTAGGGGGTGACAGGAGGTGATTGATGGGTGTCTCAAGGTGTGATTAGAGGGGGGAATAGATGCAAGCAATGCACTGGCGAGGTGATCAGGGCTCGGGTCTGAGGCGTTCTGAGGGTGTGGGTGGGTGATTGGGTGCCCTAGGGGCAGTAAGGGGTCTAATCTGATGGGTAGCAGTGACAGGTGGTGACAGGGGGTGATTGATGGGTGATTGATGGGTAATTAGTGGGTGTTTAGAGGAGAGAACAGATGTAAACATCGCACTTGGGAGGTGATCTGACGGCGGGTCTGCAGGCGATCTGATGGTGTGGGTGGGTGATCAGATTGCCCGCAAGGGGAAGGTTAGGGGTTGATTGATGGGTGGCAGTGACAGGGGGTGATTGATGGGTGATTGATAGGTGATTGACAGGTGATCAGTGGGTTATTACAGGGAAGAACAGATGTAAATAATGCACTGGCGAATTGATAAGGGGGGGTCTGAGGGCAATCTGAGCGTGTGGGCGGGTGATTGGGTGCCCGCAAGGGGCAGATTAGGGTCTGATCTGATGGGTAACAGTGACAGGTGGTGATAGGGGGTGATTGATGGGTAATTAGTGGGTGTTTAGAGGAGAGAACAGATGTAAACAATGCACTTGGGAGGTGATCTGATGGCGGGTCTACAGGCGATCTGATGGTGTGGGTGGGTGATCAGATTGCCCGCAAGGGGCAGGTTAGGGGCTGATTGATGGGTGGCAGTGACAGGGGGTGATTAATGGGTGATTGATAGGTGATTGACAGGTGATCAGTGGGTTATTACAGGGAAGAACAGATGTAAATAATGCACTGGCGAATTGATAAGGGGGGGTCTGAGGGCAATCTGAGCGTGTGGGCGGGTGATTGGGTGCCCGCAAGGGGCAGATTAGGGTCTGATCTGATGGGTAACAGTGACAGGTGGTGATAGGGGGTGATTGATGGGTAATTAGTGGGTGTTTAGAGGAGAGAACAGATGTAAACAATGCACTTGGGAGGTGATCTGATGGCGGGTCTACAGGCGATCTGATGGTGTGGGTGGGTGATCAGATTGCCCGCAAGGGGCAGGTTAGGGGCTGATTGATGGGTGGCAGTGACAGGGGGTGATTGATAGGTGATTGACAGGTCAGTGGGTTATTACAGGGGGGATAGGTGCATACAGTACACAGGGGGGGGGGGATCTGGGGAGAATCTGAGGGGTGGGGGGTGATCAGGAGCACCCAGTGGACAGTTTAGGGCTTTAAAAAAATAGCATTGACAGATAGTGACAGGGAGTGATTGATGGGTGATTAGGGGGGTGATTGGGTGCAAACAGTGGTCTGGGGGGTGGGCAGGGGGGGGTCTGAGGGGTGATGTCCATACCCCCCAACCGTCCCGTTTTCGTCGGGATTCTCCCGATTTGGGGGGGCCCTCCCGCTATCCCGGGCCCCCCCTCTTGAATCCCGACGGCTGGGCATACATTTGGAGGCGGAAAAACTGATCCAGGCTCCAGCCGCGGTAATGAGGGATGCGGGAGCCGGCTTCAATACTTCCTCCCTCCCTCCCTCTCTGAATGCCCCCCCTGATGTATGTCTGTGTCCCCCCTCTCTGTAGGCAGAGTGAGCGGGCAGTCGGGTCCTCTTACCGCTGATGCACGCGTACACTGTCTCTGGCATCGGACCTCCATGTGCTTCCTGTTTACTATGACGTCACAGGAAGCACATGGAGGTCCGATGCCAGAGACAGTGTACGCGTGCATCAGAGGTAAGAGGACCCGATTGCCCGCTCCGCTGCGCTCACTCTGCCTACAGGGAGGGGGGACACAGACATACATCAGGGGGGGCATTCAGAGAGGGAGGGAGGGAGGAAGTAATGAAGCCGGCTCCCGCATCCCTCATTACCGCGGCTGGAGCCTCGATCAGTTTTTCTGCCTCCATTCTCTGCCCAGGCACCCCCCCACACACACAAGTGGCACCCTCCTCCCCACCCACGGGAATTCTCCCCACCCCCTCCACTGACAACCCCCCCCCCTACCCACCAAGTGTCAGTGTACCCTGGCCCCAGGCACCCTGCACCCTTCCCCAAGCACCCTGTCCCTCACCAGACACCCTTCCCCAGGCACCCTGGCCCCTGCACCCTTCCCCAGGCACCCTGGCCCCTGCACCCTTCTTACCCAGGCACCCTGTCCCTCACCAGACACCCTTCCCCAGGCACCCTGGCCCCTGCACCCTTCCCCAGGCACCCTGGCCCCTGCACTCTTCTTCCCCAGGCACCCTGCACCCTTCTTCCCCAGGCACCCTGCACCCTTCTTCCCCAGGCACCCTGCACCCTCCTTCCCCAGGCACCCTGCACCCTCCTTCCCCAGGCACCCTGCACCCTCCTTCCCCAGGCACCCTGCACCCTTCCCCACTGGCAACCTGCCCCTGCACCCTTCCCCAGGCACCCTGCACCCTGTCCCAGGCACCCAGTGCCTGGCCCCTGTCCCAGGCACCCAGTGCCTGCCCCAGGGACCCAGTCCCTGCATCCTGCCCCAGACACCCTGGCCCCTGCACCCTACCCCAGGCACCCTGCCCCTGCCCCCTACCCCAGGCACCCTGTCCCTGCCCCAGGCACCCTGTCCCTGCACCCTGCTCCAGGCACCCAGTCCCTGCACCCTGCTCCAGGCACCCAGTCCCTGCACCCTGCTCCAGGCACCCAGTCCCTGCTCCAGGCACCCAGTCCCTGCTCCAGGCACCCAGTCCCTGCTCCAGGCACCCAGTTCCTGCTCCAGGCACCCAGTCCCTGCACCCTGCCCCAAGCACCCTGCTCCAGGCACCCTGTCCTTGCACCCTGCTCCAGGCACCCTGCACCCTGGCACCTTCCTCCCCCACCCACTAGCACCCTCATTTCCACCCAGTGTCACCCTCTTCCACCCACTGGCACCCTCCCCCGCACACTTCCTCCCATTGTCACCCTCTTGCAAAAGCAGGGGTGTGGCTTAAGGCCGCACAGGGGGCGTGGCTTAAGTGTCCCTCTTTCACATCTTCAAAAGTTGGGAGGTATGGATGTGGGCGATCAGGGGGCGGGGGGGGGGGGAGATCAGTGTGCTTGGGTGCAGACAGGGAGGGCTGCAGCCTGCCCTGGTGGTCCCTCGGACATTGGGACCACCAGGGCAGGAGGCAGCCTGTATAATACACTTTGTATACATTACAAAGTGTATTATACACTTTGTAGCGGCGATCGGGCAGCTAGTAACCCGTCGGCGCTTCCGAACGGCCGGCGGGTTACAGCGAGAGGGGGGGCGCAGCCTGTCGCCGGCGGCTGATCGCGTCATGAATGATGCGATCGCCGCATAACCACGCCCGCCGCCGCCGATGGGCGTATTGCGGTTGTTTGGGCCCAGCCCTTGCCGCCGCCCATCGGCTGGGGGCAGTCCTCAAGTGGTTAAGCCACATAAGGGGTTAGGGGTATAAGTTTCAGCAGTACCTATGATGGAGCCGATTGTTTAAAGGTGTTTTTTAGAAGACACCTGGCACTGCTCCTTGGCTTAACCGACAAAAAAGTTTAACTTTTCTGTGATCATGCAAGTTTGTAAGTGATACGCAAGTGACGCAAATGCTGAGAATGTGGTATAGAGGGACTTAGAAGTAGGGCATACCCAAAGAGCGCTTGGTTACAGGAAGACCAAGAGGTCTTGCCTTCTCTCCCATGGATAACCACCTAGAGCAGAGAAGGTGTGTGAGCACGAGCATTGAAGAGTGAAACATGAAGAAAGAAACCAGGTACTGTTGGGTTCAGAAGCAGAGATCTGCAGATCAAGCCTTTTTAGGGGGGATTGTTATAATTTAAGTAGGCCTCAGTTACTTGAACTGAGTTAGTGAAAAAGGCTTGGTGTCTAGAATTGCCCTTTAAGGGGATTTTCTCTTAGAGAGAAAAGAGACAGTTCTGATTTTCAGCAGAACTGGTACCAGGGGCGTAGCTAGAAATGACTGGGCTCCATAGCAAAAAAATGTTATGGCCCCCCCCCCCCCCCACACACACACGAGCTTCCAACCCCACGGACCTCAAACCTCCCACCCAAACATTCCTCCAGGACCCTCCACCCCAACATTCCCACACCCCTCTAAGTACAGTCACAGAGGCGCTCACACGCTTTATGGACCTGAACCAGTTTCATATGCTCCTGTACTGCCTGATGAAGCGGGACTGTTGACCGCGAAACGCGTTGTGATTTTATGGAGCTGTGAATAAATTGTATATTTTTTACTCTGCATTTGAGTGTATGTCTACTACCAGAGGGAGGTAAGTCCACCTCGACTTCCCTCTTTTTATCATTTTTAGAACATTGTTTTACTCTGCTTGGCGCCTCTGTTCGTACATATTACAGCACTCCTGTACTGGCTGCCGTGCCTGGCAATACTGTGTTTGGCTGGATTGGGGATGATGTGTGGGCTGAAAGGCCTGGCAGTGATGCTGTGGCCTGGCTGGTGGTGATGCTGTGGCCTGGCTGGCGGTGATGCTGTGGCCGGGTTGGCTGGCGGTGATGCTGTGGCCGATGCTGTGGCTGGGTTGGTGGTGATGCTGTGGCTGGGTTGGCTGGCGGTGATGCTGTGGCCGGGCTGGCTGGCGGTGATGCTGGGCTGTGCTTGGCTGGTTGAAGTAAATGCTGGCCTGACTGGTGGTGATGTGGTGGCCTTTTTGACAGTAATTCTGGGCTGCTTGGCTGGTGGTGATGCTGGGCTGGCTGGCCTGGATAGTTTAGGTAGTGACAGGTGCCCCCTAGTTAAGGTAGCACCAGGAGTCCCCCAGTTCAGGCAGTAACAGGAGCCCCCCAGTTCAGGCAGTGACAGGAGCCCCCCAGTTCAGGCAGTGACAGGAGCCCCCCAGTGTAAGTAGTGACAGGAGCCCCCCAGTTCAGGTAGTGACAGGGACCCCCCAGTGTATGTAGTGACAGGAGCCCTCAGTTTAGGTAGTGAGTAGACAGGGACCCCCAGTTTAGGTAGTGAGTGACAGGCGCCCCCCAGGTTAGGTTGTGAGTGACAGGGGCCCCCCAGGTTAGGTAGGGAGTGACAGGGGCCCCAGTGGCGGAGCTAGGGGTGGGCGGGGTAGGACATGTGCCCCCGGGCGCTGGGTCCCTAAGGGCGCCCTGCTGTGCGTCTTTTTTTTTTCTTTTTTTTTGTCATTTCTCTAAGTACTTTGCTAGGCTTGCTCGCTGGCCGGGGTCATCCTATGAGCTCAGTGACGTCAGTCCCCAGTGGAACGCTGCGCAGAACCAGCCCCATGATTCACTGCAGGGTGTGAGGAGGAGCCGAGCTGATGAGGCAGGAAGGCAGAGACAAGTTCGTCTGTGAAGCGGGAGTTTAGAGTGAGCTGAGCCAACGAGCCAGCAGCAGCCAAATCCAACTTGTCTCTGCTACAAATGCAGAGACAAGAAGAAATTAACCAGTTAAAGCTCCTCTGAGTCTGCCCGGCACCCCCAGGTAAAGAATGATGTTCCGGAGCAGTCTTAAGGGCGGGCAGCAGTGTCTGCTCATCATCAGCTCTCATGATCTGTTTAGTGTCTCTGCGATTATCAGCCTGTACTCTAGTGATGGGTCGTTCGCGAACGAGCCGGCTCTAAGAGCCGGCTCTTTGCTGTGAACGACAAGAGCCGGTTCTCAGTTTTTAAAGAGCCGATGCCTCAGCCGCCCCACACAGCTCTGATTTGCTGTGTAATAAAGGGCGCTGAGGCATGCTGGGAGATGTAGTCCTGTAGTTGCAGCTTGTAGGAGTGTATGGGGCAGAGCAGAGCAGTAGCAGGAGGGATTGGGGCAGTCAGCGAAGCAGTCTGGAGTTGTCATGGAGACGGGGGCGGGGCTTTTACTCCGATTCTGAGTGGTGTCCAGTGATATTTAATGAAGAGCCGATTGAGAGCCGTAAGAGCCGGCTCTTTAATGGGAGCCGATTCAGAAGAGCCGATTCTCCGAGAAGAGCCGGAATTCCCATCACTACTGTACTCTAGAGTTGGGCCGAACGGTTCGCCGGCGAACGGGGTTCGCGCGAACTTAGGTGGTTCGCGTGCGGGTACCGCACGCGAACCTTTTGCGGAAGAAGTTCGGTTCGCCCCATAATGCACCTGAGGGTCAACTTTGACCCTCTACATCACAGTCAGCAGGCCCAGTGTAGCCAATTAGGCTACACTAGCCCCTGGAGCCCCACCCCCCCTTATATAAGGCAGGCAGCGGCGGCCATTACGGCCACTCGTGTGCCTGCATTAGTCAGAGTAGGGCGAGCTGCTGCAGACTGTCTCTCAGGGAAAGATTAGTTAGGCTTAACTTCTTCCTGGCTGCATACCTATTCTGTTCAGTGAGCCCTCAGCCCACTGCATACCTGTACTGTGATCCTGCCACTGCATAGCTGTTCAGTGATCCTGCCACAGCATACCTGTTCTGTTCAGTGAGCCCTCAGCCCACTGCATACCTGTACTGTGATCCTGCCACTGCATAGCTGTTCAGTGATCCTGCCACAGCATACCTGTTCTGTTCAGTGAGCCCTCAGCCCACTGCATACCTGTACTGTGATCCTGCCACTGCATACCTGTTCAGTGATCCTGCCACAGCATACCTGTTCTGTTCAGTGAGCCCTCAGCCCACTGCATACCTGTACTGTGATACTGCCACTGCATAGCTGTTCAGTGATCCTGCCACAGCATACCTGTTCTGTTCAGTGAGCCCCCAGCCCACTGCATACCTGTACTGTGATCCTGCCACTGCATACCTGTTCAGTGATCCTGCCACAGCATACCTGTTCTGTTCAGTGAGCCCTCAGCCCACTGCATACCTGTACTGTGATACTGCCACTGCATACCTGTACTGTGATCCTGCCACTGCATAGCTGTTCAGTGATCCTGCCACAGCATACCTGTTCTGTTCAGTGAGCCCTCAGCCCACTGCATACCTGTACTGTGATCCTGCCACTGCATACCTGTTCAGTGATCCTGCCACAGCATACCTGTTCTGTTCAGTGAGCCCTCAGCCCACTGCATACCTGTACTGTGATCCTGCCACTGCATAGCTGTTCAGTGATCCTGCCACAGCATACCTGTTCTGTTCAGTGAGCCCCCAGCCCACTGCATACCTGTACTGTGATCCTGCCACTGCATACCTGTTCAGTGATCCTGCCACAGCATACCTGTTCTGTTCAGTGAGCCCTCAGCCCACTGCATACCTGTACTGTGATCCTGCCACTGCATACCTGTTCAGTGATCCTGCCACAGCATACCTGTTCTGTTCAGTGAGCCCTCAGCCCACTGCATACCTGTACTGTGATCCTGCCACTGCATAGCTGTTCAGTGATCCTGCCACAGCATACCTGTTCTGTTCAGTGAGCCCTCAGCCCACTGCATACCTGTACTGTGATCCTGCCACTGCATAGCTGTTCAGTGATCCTGCCACAGCATACCTGTTCTGTTCAGTGAGCCCTCAGCCCACTGCATACCTGTACTGTGATCCTGCCACTGCATACCTGTTCAGTGATCCTGCCACAGCATACCTGTTCTGTTCAGTGAGCCCTCAGCCCACTGCATACCTGTACTGTGATCCTGCCACTGCATAGCTGTTCAGTGATCCTGCCACAGCATACCTGTTCTGTTCAGTGAGCCCTCAGCCCACTGCATACCTGTACTGTGATCCTGCCACTGCATACCTGTTCAGTGATCCTGCCACTGTATACCTGTTCTGTGAACCCGCCACTGTATACCTGTTCTGTTCAGTGGACCCGCCACTGTATACCTGTTCTGTGAACCCGCCACTGTATACCTGTTCTGTTCAGTGGACCCGCCACTGTATACCTGTTCTGTGAACCCGCCACTGTATACCTGTTCTGTTCAGTGGACCCGCCACTGTATACCTGTTCTGTGAACCCGCCACTGTATACCTGTTCTGTTCAGTGGACCTGCCACTGTATACCTGTTTAGTGAACACGCCACTGCATACCTGTTGTGTTCAGTGAACCTGCCACTGCATACCTGTTCTGTGAACCCGCCACTGTATACCTGTTCTGTTCAGTGGACCCGCCACTGTATACCTGTTCTGTGAACCCGCCACTGTATACCTGTTCTGTTCAGTGGACCTGCCACTGTATACCTGTTTAGTGAACACGCCACTGCATACCTGTTGTGTTCAGTGAACCTGCCACTGCATACCTGTTCTGTGAACCCGCCACTGTATACCTGTTCTGTTCAGTGGACCCGCCACTGTATACCTGTTCTGTTCAGTGGACCTGCCACTGTATACCTGTTCTGTTCAGTGGACCTGCCACTGTATACCTGTTTAGTGAACACGCCACTGCATACCTGTTGTGTTCAGTGAACCCGCCACTGTATACCTGTACTGTTCAGTGAACCCACCGCATCAGTGCGCATACCTGTGCAGTTAAGTGAACCCACCTACCTACGTGAGTGCATGCAGTGTGATATACCACTCCGTGCATACCCGATATGGACAAAACAGGTAGAGGAAGAGGAAGAGGTAGTGGCAGAGGCAGAGGAAGGCCACCCGGCAGGTCTGCGCGAGGTCGTGTAAATGTAATTTCGTGTGGACCTGGCCCACAGTACAGTGCTCGGAAGAAGGCACGTCCCATCACCTCCCAAGATTGTCAGGACGTGGTTGAGTATTTAGCGACACAGAACACCTCATCTTGCTCAGCCACCAGCGCTACTACTAGCACCACTTCCGCTGCATTTGACACTTCGCAAGAATTATTTAGTGGTGGTGAAATCACTGATGCACAGCCATTGTTACAGCCAGATGAATTTTCACCAGCTCATATGTCTGCGTTACGCGACAACACTATGGATGTAACGTGTAAGGAGGATGAAGGACCTACACATTTGGATTTTTCTGAGGCAAGCGAAGCTGGGCAGGATGATTACGATGATGACGATGATAGGGATCCTCTGTATGTTCCCAATAGAGGAGATGAAGAGGGGGACAGTTCAGAGGGGGAGTCAGAGAGTAGTAGGAGGATAGAAGTTGCTGAAAGAAGCTGGGGCAGCTCTTCGTCAGAAACAGCTGGTGGCAGAGTCCGGCACCATGTATCGCCAGATTCGCCACCTATGTACAGCCAGCCAACTTGCCCTTCAGCATCAGCTGCTGAGGTGCCCACATCCCAGGGTGGCTCAGCGGTGTGGAAATTTTTTAATGTGTGTGCCTCAGATCGGACCAAAGCCATCTGTTCGCTCTGCCAACAAAAATTGAGCCGTGGAAAGGCCAACACTCACGTAGGGACAAGTGCCTTACGAAGGCACCTGCAGAAAAGGCACAAACAGCAATGGGATGGCCACCTGAGCAAAAGCAGCAGCAGCACACAAAAGCAAAGTCACCCTCCTTCTCCTCTTCCTCCTTCAGGTGCATCATCTGCTTATGCCGCTCTCTCCCTTGCACCTTCACAGGCACCCTCCTCCACTCCGCCTCTGCCCTTGAGCGGTTCCTGCTCCTCTGCCCACAGCAGCAGTCAGGTGTCCGTGAAGGAAATGTTTGAGCGGAAGAAGCCACTTTTGGCCAGTCACCCCCTTGCCCGGCGTCTGACAGCTGGCGTGGCGGAACTGTTAGCTCGCCAGCTGTTACCATACCGGCTGGTGGACTCTGAGGCCTTCCGTAAATTTGTGGCCATCGGAACACCGCAGTGGAAGATGCCAGGCCGCACTTATTTTTCCAGAAAGGCCATACCCCAACTGCACCGTGAAGTTGAGAGGCAAGTGGTGTCATCTCTTGCGAAGAGCGTTGGGTCAAGGGTACACCTGACCACGGATGCCTGGTCTGCCAAGCACGGGCAGGGCCGCTACATTACCTACACAGCCCATTGGGTGAACCTGGTGGTGAACGATGGCAAGCAGAAAGCGGCGGACCAAATTGTGACACCTCCACGGCTTGCAGGCAGGCCTCCTGCCACCTCCTCTCCTCCTGCTACATGCTCTTCGCTGTCCTCCTCCTCCTCCTTGGCTGAGTGGCAGTTCTCCTCTCCAGCTACACAGCCCCAGCTCCGCAGGGCCTATGCTGCATGCCAGGTACGACGGTGTCACGCCATCTTAGACATGGCTTGTCTCAAAGCGGAGAGTCACACTGGAGCAGCTCTCCTGGCTGCTCTTAAGAAACAGGTGGATGAGTGGCTGACCCCGCACCACCTGGAGATAGGCAACGTGGTGTGCGACAACGGCAGCAATCTGCTTGCCGCTTTGCATATGGGGAAGCTGACACACATACCCTGCATGGCACATGTCATGAATCTGGTGGTTCAAAGATTTGTGGCAAAGTACCCTGGCTTAGCGGATGTCCTGAAGCAGGCCAGGAAGTTCTGTGGGCATTTGAGGCGCTCTTACACAGCCATGGCACGATTTGCAGAAATTCAGCGTAAAAACAACATGCCGGTGAGACGCCTCATTTGCGATAGCCCCACTCGCTGGAACTCGACCCTCCTCATGTTCTCCCGCCTGCTAGAACAGAAGAAAGCCGTCACCCAGTACCTCTACAACTGGAGTAGAACGAAACAGTCTGGGAAGATGGGGATGTTCTGGCCCGACAACTGGACAATGATGAAAAATGCATGCAGGCTCATGCGGCCGTTTGAGGAGGTGACCAACCTGGTGAGCCGCAGTGAGGGCACCATCAGCGACTTAATTCCCTACGCGTACTTCTTGGAGCGTGCTGTGCGTAGAGTGGCGGATGAAGCTGCGAATGAGCGTGACCAGGAACCGTTATGGCAGGAACAGGCATGGGACCAATTTTCATCAGACCCAGCTGTTTCCTCAACACCTGCGGCAGCACAGAGGGGGGAGGAGGAGGAAGAAGAGAGGTCATGTGCAGAAGATGAGTCAGACTCAGAGGATGATGAGCAAGGTGTTTCTTTGGGGGAGGAGGAGGAGGAGGAGGGGACAGCGGCAGGAGAACAACCGCAGCAGGCGTCGCAGGGGGCTTGTGCTGCGCAACCTTCCCGTGGTATTGTTCGCGGCTGGGGGGAGGAGGTTGACTTACCTGACGTCACTGAGGAAGAGCAAGAGGAGATGGAGGGTACTGGATCCGACTTTGTGCAGATGTCGTCTTTTATGCTGTCCTGCCTGTTGAGGGACCCCCGTATAAAAAACCTCAAGGGGAATGAGCTGTACTGGGTGGCCACACTACTAGACCCTCGGTACAGGCACAAAGTGGCGGACCTGTTACCAACTCACCGGAAGGTGGAAAGGATGCAGCACATGCAGAACCAGCTGTCAACTATGCTTTACAATGCCTTTAAGGGTGATGTGACGGCACAACGCCAGCAAGGTACCACTGCCACTAATCCTCCTCCCGTGTCCACGCAGTCAAAGACAGGACGCTCCAGCGATCTCATGGTGATGTCGGACATGCGGACGTTCTTTAGTCCAACGCCTCGCCGTAGCCCTTCCGGATCCACCCTCCACCAACGCCTGGAACGGCAGGTAGCCGACTACCTGGCCTTAAGTGTGGATGTAGACACTGCTGTGAACAGCGATGAGGAACCCTTGAACTACTGGGTGCGCAGGCTTGACCTGTGGCCAGAGCTGTCCCAATTTGCCATCCAACTTCTCTCCTGCCCTGCCGCAAGCGTCCTCTCAGAAAGGACCTTCAGCGCAGCTGGAGGCATTGTCACAGAGAAGAGAAGTCGCCTAAGTCACAAAAGTGTTAAGTACCTCACCTTTATAAAAATGAATGAGGCATGGATCCCGGAGGGCTGCTGCCCGCCCCAAGACTAAGTCAGTCCCCGCACATACAGCATCTCTGCCTGCACGCCGTGTGACTGGCTGCCTGGCCTGCCCCAAGAAGACTAAGTCGCTCCCAGTCCCTCCACACAGCATGTCTGCCTGCAGGCCGCTTCACTACCTTCTCCGCCACCACCAACAGGGTCCGGGACTCCAGGCGGATTGCTGAATTTTTTAGGCCGCTGCTAGCAGCGGCCGCTGTAATAATTTTTCGGGTGCGTGTACATGACTGCCTAATTTTTCTGGCTGCACTGCGGGCAGCTGCAACAACAAAAGAAAAGGCATGAACATGCGCCCATTCCCCTTCGTGATCATTACCTTGCCGTGGTGAAGGGGCTTGCGTATCACAATGGAGCAATGACCGGCGCCTAGATGAGTGTCTCGGGGGGCACACCCACGATAATAAGGTCGTTGCCTCATTGTGGTCAGACCAAATTTGATCAGCTGGACAGTCACTGTTCTGTCATTCAGCTACATCAGCCAGGTGACTGACCATATGGGCTGTAAAGCCACCAAAACCTGCACTCTCGCCATGGTGCGCACCAGTCCAGCACGGCCGTCACTACACAAACAGCTGTTTGCGGTGCGTTACACGATGAGTTTGGTGCGTCAGTGTGAAGCAGTACCTTAATTACACTACCTGATTGATGTATACACATGCAAGATGTTTGAAAGCACTTTAGGCCTGTCATTTAACATTCAATGTGATTTCTGCCCTTAAAACGCTGCTTTGCGTCAAATCCAGATTTTTCCCGGGGACTTTTGGCATGTATCCCACTCCGCCATCCCCCCCTCCAGGTGTTAGACCCCTTGAAACATCTTTTCCATCACTTTTGTGGCCAGCATAATTAATTTTTTTTTTCAAAGTTCGCATCCCCATTGAAGTCTATTGCGGTTCGCGAACTTTAACGCGAACCGAACCTTTCGCGAAAGTTCGCGAACCCGGTTCGCGAACCGAAAATCGGAGGTTCGGCCCAACTCTACTGTACTCCGGCCAGCACAGGTCTGTGATTATTGCTGGTCAATGATCGTCCCCTTCTCCCCCACTAGCAGAGGGACATAGACATTTTTTTAACTATGTGGGTCAGATCTCTGCACATGTAACTCCTTTCACTCTCTCCCCCCTCCTCCTCCATATCAGCTGTGCTTCTTGTGTGTCATCTATCTCTCCCTCCCCCATTGATTTTTATCTTTCCTCTCCTTTTTCATTGTGTTTCAAATTCTCTCTTTCTGTCTCTTTCTCTCCCTCCTTTGTCTTTTCACCTTCACAGCTTTGTCCATCTCTTTCCCACATTCCTGCCACCTCCCATCTATCTCATGGAGCAGGTTGTTATTTGCTGGTTAAAGCACAGTACTTTCAGTGCACATATCTTTTGGCAACAACATGTGGCCAAAATTATTGCTGATAATCTTGGCATCAATATATGTACACTTAATGCTTGAAGGTGGCATGTTGTCAGTGTGCCTAAACAGTTAGAAAAGGGTGCACAGCATGCCTTATCATTTGGGTGCTGCACTAGTTCATGACATACTGTAGAATGATTATGGTAATGCTGACAAGGTAATATGAGCACTGAAATCTGTCTAGCAGTGGTTGGGTGCTGGAGTTAGCAGCGGCTATGAGGTCTCCAGTTCCAGTTAGCAGTGGCCATTTTGCGACGTTGAATCCAAGCATAGAGTTAGCAGACGGTAAGGTCGGCTGATCTACTACAATGTTAGGTGGGATGATACTATTGGCTTCCTCTGGAGCCCAAGTGCCACCATGTGTACCTGTACCCTTGGAAAGTTGCAGTCCCTGGCTTGAATCGCAGGCTGCATGCAATATCTATTTATCTGTGTGGGTTTCCTCAAGGCAATCTGGTTTATTCACACATTCAAAAAATATTCTGATCCCACCAAAATAAATATATAGAAATGGCATAGACTATGGTAGGAAATTAGAATAGGATTATGGTAGGGATTAGATTGTGAGCTCCTCTGAGATCAGTCATTGACATGACTATGTACTCTGTAAAGTGCTGCAAAAGATGTCAGTGCTATATAAATACATGACAATAATATGGTAGGACATTAGACTATGACTATGGTAGGATTAGATTGTGAGCTCCTCTGAGATCAGTCATTGACATCACTATGTACTCTGTAAAGTGCTTCAGAAGATGTCAGTGCTATATAAATACATGACAATAATATGGTAGGACTTTAGACTATGACTATTGTAGGATTAGATTGTGAGCTCCTCTGAGGACAGTCAGTGACATATCTATGTACTCTGTAGAGTGCTGCAGAAGATGCCAGTGCTATACAGGGCTGTGGAGTCGGAGTCGGGGCAATTTTGGGTGCCTGGAGCCGGAGTCGGGGAAAAATGCAAACTCCGACTCCTAATGAATTTAAACTGTAATTAAAATAGAAAATATGATAAAATGTTCTATTTCTCAGATAATAGTCATCATAAATAATTTATACATACAGTAATAGTTGTGCTTAGTGCACAAAAGTGAAATAAACCAATCAAAATTAGTTACTTGTGCTGCTTCAATAAAGCAGTCCCCGTATGATTGTGACTGTATATATGATGTGTACACAGGAATCTCTTATAGATACTAAATAACATCTATGCTGTAAGTATAAAGCCTGATGTGTAGCCGTGTCACTAATAGAGATGGTCAATGAGATGGAAATAATTCTGCGTTGATTCTGATTTATGCAAATGTATAATTTTTGCTCATGAAATCAAATAATTTGATATGTTGTTTACATTTGGTTTGGTGACTACGAATTAAATGGTACCTGAGAAGGATGAAAAGAAAAGTTTTATACATACCTGGGGCTTCTTCCAGCCCCCTTCAGGCTAATCAGTCCCTCGCTGTCCACCTCCACCACCTGGATCTTCTGCTATGAGTCCTGGTAATTCAGCCAGTCAGCACAGTCCAGCTGCATGCCGCTTCCACAGCCAGGAGCGTTCTGCACCTGCGCAACAGTGCTGCGCAGGTGTAGTACGCTCCCGGCGGCGGAGTGTGTGCATGCGCACTACGCCAGACTGGCTCAAGTACCTGGACTCATAGCAGAAGATCCGGGTGGCGGAGGAGGACAGCGAGGGACTGATTAGCCTGAAGGGGGCTGGAGGAAGACCCAGGTATGTATAAAACTTTAATTTCATCTGTCTCTACATATGCACTCTCCACAGAGCTGCAGGGAATCCACTGAGAATGTTGAGCACATTGAACACAGAGGTGTTGTCTATCACCCATAAACCTGGTTCAGATTGTTCATGAAGAATGTAATAGAGGAAGAATCTCCTCATTCCCCTGCAGAGTGCCTGCACATCACTCTTACATGTACCCACAGTTACATTGCCTAGGGCCTAATAGATGTTCTTTGTTCTGGCCTGTACCTTTTACAAGTACTCTTACTAAGGACTAGTTTTAGTCTATGACTAAAGGGAATAAATATGGCATATGTATGTCTACATATCCTTCTCACTTCAGTTATCTTTTAAAATTCCTAAGCGTTGGCAGTTAAGAGACGAATTACATGTTTCATACTTTCATTCAACAAGATTGTAATCTGCAAATTAGAGGAGTCGGAGTTGGTTGAATCCTAAACTGAGGAGTCGGAGTCGGTGGATTTTTGTACCGACTCCACAGCCCTGGTGCTATATAAATGCATAATAATAATATGGTAGGACATTAGACTAGGACTATGGTAGGATTAGAGTGTGAGCTCCTCTGAGGACAGTCAGTGACATGACTATGTACTCTGTAAAGTGCTGCAGAAGATGTCAGTGCTATATAAATAGATAATAGTAATATAGTAGGAGGTTAGACTGTGACTATGGTAGGATTAGATTGTGAGCACAGTTCAATGTTATGACCTCATAGTTCAGCAACATTTGTTTGCATTTCAGAATCTTCCTCTCTGCTGCATTGCAACTTCATGTACATTTGGCTCTATTGCGCGTCATAAGAGTCTATTGGGGGCGCAAAAACTTTCTTTGTCCCCGGGCGCTTCAGTACCTAGCTACGCCCCCAAATACAAATGTTTATACAGGAAGTCGTGTCAGAGGCTAGAGAGAGATGCATCCGCGGAGCGCACGGAAGGTATGTATCTGCCGCCGCTGCCCCGCCGACTGCATATAGACTATTTAATGCTGGAGGGGAGAGTACAGAGGGGAGAGCCCGAGGTGAGGGAGGGGGGGCCATTTCCCCTCCCCACCGACGTGCCACCAAGCTTTCCCCTCATGCTGTGACCCCTCCAGCACCTAGCGGGGCATCCTGCTGCAGGCCCCCTGTGACGTAGGGCTCGGGCAGGCCCCATAATAACGCTATGGTTGCTATGGCGATTGCAACGCCCCTGACTGGTACTGAACATTTCCAAGGCTGGCAGTTACCAGGAACATGTCCCTGGTAACAGGCCACAGGCCTAAACTGGCCTAAACTGCCCCAGACCGTGAGGCGGCAGAAAGGTAAACATAGCCAATATTTACCAAACATGGCATTCTTCGTATATAAGTTAGAGCGAGCGGAATATTAATTAAGTGGGTATGTGTTATGACACCACAAGGGGTCTGAGCCAATTGTAGGTGTGAAGGTATGGCTCAGATGATGTCACATTTAACTCTGTAGTGAGGAGTATTAAAAAGCAGGAGATAGGCTGCAGAGGGCACTTACTTTCTGCCTCCTGCCTCAACCTGTACTTTATCTTTATTTATGTTTTGACATTTTGTATGCTGTATATATGTAGTATAGATGTAACGTACTATAGACAGAAGATAAAGACTGGTTACCAATCACCAGGAATGGGACCAAGAAGCTGCACCGCAAAAGACTTACCACAGAATAATCTGCTTGGCTAAAGATGTAACGAACTGTATCTGTATATCTGTTGACTGAATAAACTCCTAAACTCTGAAGTTGGCCTGAGGAGTTCTATCTCCAATGCTGTTGCTGTGATGAGAGTCATGTTTGCAGCTCTTACAAATGAGTTGCTGGTGCCGGAATAAAGGTGTGTTGTGTTGTTGCCAATAGCAACCAACATATAGTTTCTTACACTGGCCACACCTATACCTGGCTACCTATATTGGCCACACCTGTACCTGGCTTCCCTTACTGGCCACACCTATACCTGGGTACCTATACTGGTCACACCTGTACCTGGATACCTATACTGGCCACACCTGTACCTGGATACCTATACTGGCCACACCTGTACCTGCTTCCCTTACTGGCCACACCTGTACCTGGATATCTATACTGGCCACACCTGTACCTGGATACCTATCCTGGCCACACCGGTACCTGCCTTCCTATACTGGCGACACCTGTACCTGGATACCTATACCTGCCTTCCTATACTGGCGACACCTGTACCTGGACATCTCTTGGACGAATCTGCCCATCATCGCTAGATGTTTGGCCACTTTTATATTTGTATTAGTGCAATTTGGGCAACTGCAGCTTGCGAGTGTAAATGATCAGAGATTTATTTTGGGGAGTAATTTTGAAATTTAGTTTTGATCTGATTTCATGCAGCAAGCTTTTATTATACTCACTTTTTATGCTAGACCTTTGCTTGACAAGTTTTGGTTATTTACAGGAAAAAAACATTTTTTGCACAGAAATCCAGGAAAAACTGAATGCCGAGGAGGTTGACCGTGTAAGAAAGGCAGCAATTTAAAAATTCCCCTTGAAAATCAAAAGGGTAATTTTGATTGGCTCCACCCACTTTTTCTGAATATTAATCCCACTCACGCAGTTGCTAACTGTGTCAAGTTTGAGAATCCTGCCATTAAAGGGAAGGTTCACGCAGGAGCTAAAAAAATAAATAAAAATACAAATCCACTTATCTGGGGCTTCCTCCAGCCCGTGTCAGGCAAGTTGTGCCCTCGCCGCGTCATCGGACGTCCTCCGGGCTGTACTGCGCAGGCGCAAAACTACTGCGCCTGCGCAGTACAGCCCGTAGGACGTCCGATCATGTCAGCGCGCACCAGTGACACGCACGTTGGAGCGCAGAAGAAGCCCGACCTGGCAGCCGGCCTGGCCAGGTCGGGTGCGCCACCGGAGAAGACCGGGAGCCTGTGGAGCCGTGGCGAGGGCACGTCCTGCCTGCCACGGGCTGGAGGAAGCCCCAGGTAAGTGGATTTGTATTTTTTATTTTTTTTAGCTCCTGCGTAAACCTTCACTTTAACAGTGTAAGAAAGGCTGCAGTTTATATTTTCCCACCTAAAAAATGTAGTTGTTACCTCCGCCTACCTTGACACACAGTCACTCAATGATGAACTTTATAAGCTTTGGGGTCCTTGGCATCAATACTAATTCCAAATGAAATGAAACAAATCTGCTTGGCTGTGGGTGGCTACATCCCCTTTTCTGAATGTGAATCCCATTCACCCCAATGACCAACTGTAGCAGGTTTGATATCTGTGCCATTAACAGTGCAAGAATGGCAGCAACTTAAATTTTCCCCTTGAAAATCAATAGGTAAATTGTGATTGGCGTTTGTGGGCTCCACCCACTTTTCTGAATATTAACCCCAGTTACGCAGGGACCAACTGTGCAAAATTTGAGATCCTTGCCATTAACACTGTAAGAATGGCTGCAGTTTACATTTTCCCAGTGTAATTTATTTTGGCTCCTCCCACTTTTTGTAACCCTTACACAGTCACCGAATTACCAAGTTTGTGAGCTCCTTGTATCAAAAATGTGTGAATGGAAGCAGTTTACCAACCAAAGAAATCTGATTGGCTGTATGTGGCTCCACCCCTGTAGTGAATTTGAATTCCAGTCACCCAATGACCGACTGTAGCAAGTTTGAAGCATCTGCCATTTACAGTCTAAGAATGACAGCAGTTTAAATATCCCTCTTGAAAGTCAATAGGTGAATTTTTAATGGCTGTTGTAGGCTTCACCCACTTTCCTGAATAATAATCCCAGTCATACAGTGACCAAGTGTGCCAAGTTTGAAAACTCTGCAATTAACAGTCTAAGAATAGTTGTAGTTTACATTTCTCCATTGTAAATGAATTGCTGAAATTTGATTGGCTGACAAATTTGATCGCCCAGGTGTGCAGAGGAGACGTGAAACCCCCAGAACATAACATCCCAGGTAGTAAGGGATCTGTATACCAAGTTTTGTTTAAATCGGTCAAGGCGTTTTTGAGTGATGGAGGCACATACATACATACATACATACATACATACATACATACATACATACATACATACACATCCAATTTTATAGATACACTGTAGATTCTATTATACTGTACATCCTTGGAACAATACCTCACACGAGGAAGATGCAGTACTAATCTATTGAAATGATCATTTCCAGAATGAAGTGGGCACCTGAAGAGACATTATCATTTATTTATTTACATAGTGCCAACACCTTTCGTAGCACTGTACACACTACAAACCCGGGGCGAGACTAGAAATCACTGGGCCCCCATGCAAAACTTTGGATGGGGCCCCCTCCCACCAAGGAGCCTGGGGGCTGTACACAAGAGCCTGATGCACACTGAATAGGTATTGTCTACAAATCTTTGTCTGCAAATTTTTGTACAATTCATAATCAGTGGCTGAGCAGATGCAGTCATTAGAACAATTGTGCAGAGAGCAGAAAGTTTTTTTCTCTCCTTCCACTTAGTTGTCAGTCTCTCAGGACGGGGCCCCCTGTGGCTTCTGGGCCCACTTGCAGGGTCTATTGTTACGCCCCTGCTACACACCAAATAGTGGTGAGCATAGATACATGAGACGTTCACAATTCTGTACAATCAGGACATCCAGCAATACAAGTACCAATACATGTATAGTTGATGTGTGGCTTGAGACATCACCAATACTGGTACATGTTCATATGAAAAATTACAGCAAAACAGGAAACACTAGGATGCATGTGATGTTTCATTATGAAATAAACATGTAACATTCCAATCCTACGGTACCCATACACCTCTAGCTCTGCCTCCAGATTGCACAGAATGTTGAATCTGAGAGGGATCTGTTATCAAACAGTTATCAATGCAATGCTTGTAGTTTGATGGATGCTTGATTTCTGCTGAAATACTACCGCAAATTGAGCTTGCCAAGTATGGTAGGAATCAATTACTATCTGATTGTATTCCAAACAACTAGAGATTGATCAGCTGCGCTTATATCAGGCCAGAACTGACCCATGCATGGCCAGCACCTAAGACATTAGGCTAGGGGCCTATTTGTTTCTGGCAAATCCCTCCCTCATGGCCCTGAGTCGGCTGCCAGCCCACCCCAGGTCTCCCCTCCAACTACATTGTGGTCACCAGGGCCCTGTGGAGTTTTTGGCAGCATAGCAGCTCACCTGTCCCGGCCAGCATACTCATCCATTACTCAATGCACTCCCGTCTTCATCCTCACAGGGGCGCCACTCCTTTGTGACTCCGCTGACATGTTGCCACCAGCTACTTTAAAATACGTGTCAAATTTGGTGATGGTGCATGTTTGGGGGCTGCACAATGAGCCAAAACATTTTTCAGTTGTAAACTGCTCTTGTTTAAATGTGTGTTTACTTGCCTAAAAAAATTTATTTTATCAAAAATTATGTGGTTTTTGCAAATTCTTTTTTTTACTTTTTCCCACTATTTGATACAGCAAATTTGGTGATGATAACATGTTCGGAAGCTTTGCAACTAACAGTGACGTGTCCTATATAATAACATCCCTTTGTTGCTGTGTCCCTGTGTCAGGGGTGCCTGCAGCGCATGCAGAGGTCATGACAGGCACCATTTGCGCATGGGGGGGGGGGGCACGGCCATGCTGGCACATGCATGTCACGGCTGTGTACGGTGCATTCCCTAGTGTCCGTTATTAAACGGGCTTTGGGACTAGTACTGAAATAATATGATTGCATTGGGGTACATATCCAACCACTATTCAGATTTAGAATAGATATTAAAGAGGGACTGTAGGGACGTATGGCAGAATGCAGTAAATTATTTAGGATACCCACTTTTATGGTCATTTTCCTGGTTTCCACATCAGAAACACTTCCTATCTCTGTTCGTTCAATACTGTATATTGGTATGTAGCCCCGCCCTCTAAGTGATGCTAAGCCTAGGCCAGGGCTGCCCATTAGGTAGATCGCAATCTACCGGTAGATCTCGAAGGACTTCATGGTAGATCCCAACCCACCAACAGTGTCCATTCTGTATATACAAATGTGCTCCTAAAATTGTACATGGGTAAATCTGACTTGCTAATTTTTTAAAGTAGCTCACAAGCTGAAAAGGTGTAGGCACCTCTGGCCTAGGCTGTTCGCTATGTGAAGTTTTCCTCTCAGAACATTCTGGGAGACCAGGCATTATTCTCACGGGCTTTGGGAATTCTCAGAAACAAACATTCCTCAAAGCTGCACCTGACAGGACTAAAGATGTCGACATCTGTGATAAATTTCACGATGTAAATCAAACACTGACTAAATTACATATTTTTATCTATTTATTTTCAACATAACAACTTAAACATAACATAGGTAGTTGGGTGGAAAGAGACATTTGTACATCAAGTTCATGCAGGTGTAGGTTCAGCAGCAGTTGCAGCATATTTGCTGGTATTTCTGCAGCAGGAAACTGCAGCATCTGTAGAATGGGGAGCATACCCACTGCAGCCATCCTTCTCTCTCTGCTGTAACCTCTTCTTCCTCATCCATATCAATGACTACATGGTCATCAATTTTGGGAAGGAGTGGAACCTTTTCCTCCTCATCAATATGTACGTCTTCCTGGATTTCGGGTAGGAGTGGAACCTCTTCCTCCTCATCAATATTAATATGTACATGGTGCTGAATTTTGGGGCGGATGGCAACCTTTTGTTGTTCATAAGGATTCTTATGCATAGGACGGTGATGCTTTTGCTTGGGGACGGGAACATCCATCTTTTTTGTCACCTTGTCTTCCTTAGGAGTATGGATAAGGGCGTGGTGCAGGATGCTTTTCGGAAGCCCCGGGAGTCTCTTCTTTGGCAGACTCTCCTCCTTTGGCAGATTATCCACCTGCCGGACGGGCTTCATTCTCTCATTTCTCTGTGGCAGTTCTTTCTTCTGCCGGATGAGTCCCCTTCTCTTGTAACGACTTGCCACCTGCCCGATGAATCGCATGAATCGTTGTCTCTTTCCTGTCTTCTTTTCTTTTTCCTGTTTTTTCTTTATTCCGAGTGCAGATTTCAGCCTCCCTGCACTCGTTTTGATCTTTTTCGTCGCCTTATCTTTCTTCTTCTGGCCAAGTCTAAAAATGAAAAGCAAACCGTTAGATGAAGAATGGAATACATGGCAGAATATTCTTCAAATGCCTAAATTCACTTACCTTGCTGCACGACTGGCGGCGCAGCTGCATGCTATGCTCAGGCATAGTGTGCAGAAAAGCTTCTCAACTTTTCCCATCCCGACTGTAGATTAGGCTGCCCAGCCGGGAAAAGCAGTATAAAAACGTAATCTAGTAGTGAGTCTCTCACAAGTGTCACCTCTTCACAAGTAAGAAGTGATATGAGCTCAGACTGGTTCCCTCTGGCTATTTATCCTCTGAGGTGTCGTGACATCACAATGCCTGAGGTGTCATTGTGACATCATCAGGCATACCTCCCAGCATTTGCAAATGAGAAAGCAGGACACTTAGGCCACACCCCTCACACACACCCCCAACCACACCCCTGACACGCCCTTAGTCAATCATACAATATATATGTATATATGTATATATATATATATATATATAGATATAGATATAGATATATAGATATAGATATATATATATAGATATATATATATATCTCTATATATATATATATTAAAAGGAGGAGGGGGAACCCCACATAATTTACAAAAAAAAAACACACTCTAAGCATAAAAAAAAAATAAAAAAAAATTGGGAAAATAGGAAAAAATGCCAGGGATTACACTACCGTTAGGTTTGCTACTACTGTAAAAGTGACATCTACCGCATTTAAAAGTATACTTTTTTCCTTCAAAACTTTAAAATCGATTTACCGTACTCAAAAACTATAATGTCTTTTAGAAAAATTGTTTTTTTCTCTTATTCCCAATGATCTCCTTAATACCCTGCAAATTTAGGGTTTCTAGCATTTAAAGTGGATTTGCTATTAACCGTTAAAGTCGGCGGGTTTTTAAATGTGTTTTTTTTTTCTTTTGAAACTTTAAAATCAATTTTCTCAAAACCTATAAGGTCTTTTTGAAAAAAAAAAATTTAGAAAAATTTTATTTCCTCTTGTAGCCACTGGGGGCCCCTACAAGCTCTGGGGCCCTGGGGCAATTGCCTCATTTGCCTCTACGGTTTAGCTGACGTCAGTAGCATTCACTCATCGCTATCAGCCCTGCGCATGTGATGAGAGGCGCCACTAGAGGGCATGATAGCGATTAGTGAATGCTACTGATGTCAGCTACAGAAGAGTCCTCGAAGCACGGACCCCGGTAAATTAGAACTGCACATCGCGCTGCATATGGCGGGACACTCGAGGGGGTACAAAGATCTATTCGTTATGCTCTGCTCTGGTGGCAGGTAAGGGGGAAAAGACAGCGCGCTGCACATGCTGAGACATTCAAGGGACAAAGGGCTTTATGCTCCACTCTGGTGGCAGGACTGAGGGGAGACACGGCAGCACTGTGCCATCTAGATCTGGAAGCATAGCACAAAGCGGGGACACTGGGGGAAAAAGATATGCGGGGAGGGACACTTCATACATCTGAATCTGCGTCTGGGAGCACGCGGTGGGGGAGACAACTGCATGTGGCTTGAGTTTAAGCCGAGACTCCCACTTTTGGGCCACTTTTTTGTGCTCAAAAACTCTGCTTATACTTGAGTATATACTGCAATGGTGGAGAGTCATGCATCAAAAGTCCAGCCCCACTGGCGGTGCAGCCTGGAATTGGGACAATTAAAATTGTTGGGAAGTGCGTTGGATTGGCCCAGTTCCAAGTGTATAGCTAGCACAGTGCCCAGTGTATAGCTAGTACAGTGCCCAGTATAGCTAGTACAGTGCCCAGTATAGCTAGTACAGTGCCCCAGTATATAGCTAATACAGTGCCCAGTATAGTTAGTACAGTGCCCAGTGCCCAGTATATAGCTAGTACAGTGCCCGGTATATAGCTAGTACAGTGCCCGGTATATAGCTAGTATAGTGCCCCAGTATAGCTAGTACAGTGCCCCAGTATATAGCTAGTACAGTACCCAGTATATAGCTAGTACAATGCCCCAGTATAGCTAGTATAGTGCCCCAGTATCGCTAGTACAATGCCCCAGTATATAGCTAGTAAAGTGCCCAGTATATAACTAGTACAGAGCCCCAGTATAGCTAGTACATTGTCCAGTATATAGCTAATACAGTGCCCAGTGTATAGCTAGTACAGTGCCCAGTGTATAGATAGTACAGTGCCCAGTATATAGCTAGTACAGTGCCCAGTATATAGCTAGTACAGTGCCAAGTATATAGCTAGTATAGTGCCCAGTATATAGCTAGTACATTGCCCAGAATAAAGCTAGTACAGTGCCCAGTATATAGCTAGTACAGTGCCCAGTATATAGTTAGTACATTGCCCAGTATATAGCTAGTACAGTGCCCAGTGTATAGCTAGTACAGTGCCAAGTATATAGCTAGTACAGTGCCCAGTATATAGCTAGTATAGTGCCCCAGTATAGCTAGTACAGTGCCCAGTATATAGCTAGTACAGTGCCCAGTATATAGCTAGTATAGTGCCCAGTATATAGCTAGTACATTGCCCAGTGTATAGCTAGTCCAGTGCCCAGTGTATAGCTAGTACAGTCAGGGACGGACCTAGGGGGGAGCAAGCGGGTCTCTTGCCCCAGGCGCAGTTTGTTGAATTCTTAAAAAGGCGGCAAAATTTGGATGGGGAATGGCAGTTTAGGCGCCAAGACCTGACCTTGCCCCAGGCGCAACTTGGGGCAACTTGGTCTAGATCCGTCCCTGCAGGGGCGTAACTAGAAATCACTGGGCCCCCCTGCGAATATTTGGATGGGGCCCCCCCCATAGGTGCCAAATAATCGTAATGGGGCAGCGTTTCACTGTAAATTAATTGTAAAGTGGGCAGCATTTTACCAGACAATCGTAATGTGGGCCAGAAAATCGTAATGTGGGCAGAGTTCACCAGAAAATCGTAATGTGGGCCTTTAGAAAATCATAATGTGGGCAGAGTTCACCAGAAAATCGTAATGTGGGCACCAGTCACCAGAAAATAGTAACGTGAGCAGCAGTCACCAGAAAATTGTAACGTGGGCAGCATTTACCAGACAATCGTAATGTGGGCAGCGTTCACCAGAATATCGTAATGTGGGACAGAAAATCGTAATGTGGGCAGAGTTCACCAGAAAATTGTAACATGGACAGCATTCACCAGACAATCGTAACTTGGGCAGTGTTCACCAGAAAATCGTAATGTGGGCCAGAAAATCGTAATGTGGGCAGCATTCACCAGAAAATCGTAACGTGGACAGCATTCACCAGACAATCGTAACGTGGGCAGTGTTCACCAGAAAATCGTAATGTGGGCCAGAAAATCGCAATGTGGGCAGCAGTCACCAGAAAATCGCCATGTGGGCAGCAGTCACCAGAAAATTGCAATGTGGGCATCAGTCACCAGAAAATCCTAATGTGGGCAGCAGTCACCAGAATATCGTAATGTGGGCAGCAGTCACCAGAAAATCCTAATGTGGGCAGCAGTCAGTCACCAGAATGTCGTAATGTGGGCAGCAGACACCAGAAAATCCTAATGTGGGCAGCAGTCACCAGAAAATCGCAATGTGGGCAGCAGTCACCAGAAAATCGCAATGTGGGCAGCAGTCACCAGAAAATCGCAATGTGGGCAGCAGTCACCAGAAAATCCTAATGTGGGCAGCATACACCAGAAAATCGTAATGTGGGCAGCAGACACCAGAAAATCGCAATGTGGGCAGCAGACACCTGAAAATCGCAATGTGGGCAGCAGACACCTGAAAATCGCAATGTGGGCAGCAGACACCTGAAAATCGTAATGTGGGCAGCAGACACCTGAAAATCGTAATGTGGGCAGCAGACACCTGAAAATCGTAATGAGGGCAGCAGACACCTGAAAATCGTAATGAGGGCAGCAGACATCTGAAAATCGTAATGTGGGCAGCAGACACCTGAAAATCGTAATGTGGGCAGCAGACACCAGAAAATCATGATGTGGGCAGCAGACACCAGAAAATCGCAATGTGGGCAGCAGTGACCAGAAAATCGCAATGTGGGCAGCAGTCACCAGAAAATCCTAATGTGGGCAGCAGACACCAGAAAATCGCAATGTGGGCAGCAGTGACCAGAAAATCGTAATGTGGGCAGCAGACAGAAAATCATAATGTGGGCAGCAGACACCTGAAAATCACAATGTGGGCAGCAGTGACCAGAAAATCGCAATGTGGGCAGCAGACACCAGAAAATCGTAATGTGGGCAGCAGACACCTGAAAATCACAATGTGGGCAGCAGACACCTGAAAATCGTAATATGCCCCCCCCCCCCCCCCTGGGGCCCGCTCGGAGTTTTGTGGGTGCTGGAGGGGTGGCAGCATGAGGGGAGAGCCTTGCCCACAGTCGGCGGGGAGAGGGGTAGTTCCCCCCTCTCCCTCACCTCGGGGCTCTCCCCTCTGTGCTCCCCTCCAGCTCGTAAGTGTCTGTGGGGCTGTGGTGGGCAGCGAGCGGCGGGCAGATACATACCTGCTTCCGTGCGTTCCATCGGAGACTTCTCCCTCTAGCGGCTGACGTCACGGAACTTACGAGCTGGAGGGGAGCACAGAGGGGAGAGCCCCGAGGTGAGGGAGAGGGGGGAACTACCCCTCTCCCCGCCGACTGTGGGCAAGGCTTTCCCCTCATGCTGCCACCCCTCCAGGCAGCACCCACAAAACGGCCCCAAGCGGGCCCCAGGGGGGGGCGGGCCCCCCCGCGGGCGCAGGGGCTGCAGGGCCTATTCCTACGCCCCTGCGTCCCTGAGTACAGTGCCCAGTGTATAGCTAGTACAGTGCCCCAGTATACAGCTAGTACAGTGCCCAGTGTATAGCTAGTACAGTGCCCAGTGTATAGCTAGTATAGTGCCCAGTATATAGCTAGTACAGTGCCCAGTATATAGCTAGTACAGTGCCCAGTATATAGCTAGTATAGTGCCCCAATATATAGCTAGTATAGTGCCCTATTATATAGCTAGTACAGTGCCCAGTGTATAGCTAGTATAGTGCCCAGTGTATAGCTAGTACAGTGCCCAGTATATAGCTAGTACAGTGTCCAGTGTATAGCTAGTACAGTACCCAGTATATAGCTAGTATAGTGCCCAGTATATAGCTAGTACAGTGCCCAGTGTATAGCTAGTACAGTGCCCAGAATATAGCTAGTATAGTGCCCCAATATATAGCTAGTATAGTGCCCCAATATATAGCTAGTACAGTGCCCAGTGTATAGCTAGTACAGTGCCCAGTATATAGCTAGTATAGTGCCCCAGTATATAGCTAGTACAGTGCCCAGTGTATAGCTAGTACAGTGCCCAGTATATAGCTAGTACAGTAACCCAGTGTATAGCTAGTACAGTGCCCAGTATATAGCTAGTACAGTGCCCAGTGTATAGCTAGTACAGTGCCCAGTATATAGCTAGTACAGTGCCCAGTATATAGCTAGTACAGTGCCCAGTGTATAGCTAGTACAGTGCCCAGTATACAGCTAGTATAGTGCCTAGTGCCCCAGTACATAGCTAGAGCTACGATAGTATACAATAATGATGCTCCCTCAGGCAGCCCCAGTGCCCCGCCCAAATTTCCTAATTAGTGGCCCCTCAAATAATCCTACCTAGTACGGTCCCGTCGGTCCGGACCGGTATCTGCTCTGCCTGCGCTGTCCTCAGTGCCCTGGCCTATGCAATACGTCTGGCCCGGCGGCTGCTGCAGACAGTGGCTGTGGCTCCCTCAGTGAGACTCTCAGTCCTAGTCGGGGTAGGTCGGGCTGCCGCGGGGTGCGCTCTCTCTGCACATGCATGTGACGTCAATCGTGACGTCACTCGCAGAGCGCACCCAGCAGCCTGAGGGAATGCCAATGCGCTCTGCCTCCACACATACAGGAAGCGCATCAGGCCGGCCAGTGAGTGATCGGCGGCGCAGCGGTGGCGACGGCCGCCGCAGCAGCAGTAAATATTAGGTCGGCTCTGAGTGCCGGTGCGCGGGGCCTCTTCAAGCGCGGGGCCTGGGGCGATTGCCCCAGTTGCCCCCCCCCAAAGGCCGGCTCTGGTCACCACCAAATTCCTCATCCATGCCAGGGCTGTGGGATCGGAGTCGAGGAGTCAGAGCAATTTTGGGTACCTGGAGTCAGAGATGCAGTCGGAGGATTCATAAACTGAGGAGTCGGGAGACGGAGTTGGATGATTTTAGCACCAAATCCAAAGCCCTGGCAAGTATTAGACTAAGAAGTCAGAGTCAAAGAGTCTGAGCCATTTTGGGTACCTGGAGTAGGAGTTGGTGGTTTCATAAACTGAGTTGTCGGATGATTTTTGTACTGACTCCACAGCCCAGATCCATGCCCTCATAAGTTCCCGCCTTGACTACAGCACTGCCCTTCTGTCTGGTCGCCCTATGACCTGAATTTCCCTGCTGCAGTACGTCATAAATGCGGCAGACAGATTTACCCACTCCTCCCATCGCTTTACCACAACGGCTCACCTCTGGGAATCCCTCAACTGGCTTCCTACCCAGTCCAGAATCAGATTCAAGATACCATGCCTGGCCTAAAAATCTGTCCACAAAACCTGCCCAACCTACATTTCCAATCTTACCAAGAGGTACACACCTAGCGGCTCACTCTGCTCCTCCTATGAACTTCGCCTGACCACCCCCTGCATCACCCAATCCCATGCACGACTCCAGGACTTCTCAAGAGTGCTCCAACACTATGGAACTCCCTACCTCTCCCTAATAGGGCTGCGCCATCCAACATCCTTAAAAAGGCCCTCAAAATGCACCTTTTCACTCTGGCCTAAACACCCCCCCACACACACACACACACTGGTGCTCTAAACCCGCAGATGAACTCTGTTCCCCTACCTTTCATGTTCCTACTTCCCCCTCTGGATTTCAAGCCTTCGGCAGGGTCCACCTCATTGTGTGTCGTACCTGTTTAGGCACCTCCATTACCGTACATCCATGCTATGGATTAGAGTGAACAATTGAGTGAATTCGACTTGCCTAATCTCCATGCTTCCATCCAGTGACTGACTAAGCATTACCTTGTACTCATATTGTGCTGCATGATCTGGTTTGCATGTATTCCTATATTGTCTTATTGCTGTATGTCACCCCTAAATATTGTCTGTAACCCTAACTAATGTCCAGCGCTGAGTAATATGTTGGCGCTTTATAAATATAATAAATAAATAATAAATGTGTCAGCTCACTCCACCCTGAATAATCGTAAATGCCTTCTGTTTTAAGAAGGCAACTTCTGTAATAAACACTCAGTTCATATTCGGTTCTGGCAGGGGCATAACAATCGGCCCTGCAATGGATGCAGCCACAGGGGGCCCCTGCATGATGCCGGTCTTCTATGTCTCCAATACCCATGTCCAGCGCTACCATAGAGGCAAAGAGGACGATTGCCCCTGAGCACTGCAGGGCCCCCGGGTCTCCCTTTGGCTTGTGCCCCCGGGGCCCCTGCACTGATTTGTCAGAATAGTAACTCGCCTATCCCTCCGCACTGCTCCCTGTCTTCATCAGCGTCATGCAGAGCTTTGTCACCTTGAACCAGAAAGAGGTGAGTTCCCTGCCTGCTGGCACTGCGCTCATTCCTGGAGGGGGGAGCACTGAATGGGGGCTCTGGGTGAAGGAGGGGGGAGTCGGGTCCCTCCCTGCCGATGTGTGCCTGCTAGGCCTTCCTCCAGACTGCCTATACTGGGAATACCTATAGCTGGCTAACCAATACTGGGGCACCTATAGCCGACTACCTGTGCTGGGGGGCACCTATGCCTTGCTATACTGGGTGCACCTATACATGATTATGCTGGAGGCACCTATATCTGATTAACCTATACTGGGGGATTCTATATATTGCTACCTATACTGTATATAGCTGACTAACCTTTACTGGATCACCTATACCTGATTAACCTATACTGGAGGCACTTCTACCTGAATAATCTATACTGGGGGCACCTATACCTGACTAACGGCACCTATAGCTGGCTAAACTTTACTGGGGCACCTATAGCTGACTACCTATGCTGGAGTCACCTATGCCAGAGTAACCTATACTGGGGGCCAGGGCCGGATTACCGACCAGACAACAAAAGCAGTCACTTGGGGCCCCCCATTCAGAGTCAAAGGGGCCCCATCAGCACATAAACCAGCCCTCGCCATCCTGTCAGCGGTGGCTGGATGGTATAATGGTTAAAGGGACTCTGAGCAGTGCACTAACTATGGAAAAATGCATATCATTTTAAAGCTCTCTTTCTCCTCTTTCCAATGATATATAAACGGCCGCCCTATACCTTTTAGTTTTCGCTATTTTCGCGATTGAAATCGCAGCCACAGGACGACTTTTCTTCAAAGTCGGCAGCTCGATTCAGCACAATGCAATGAAATATAAGGAACCCAGGGGGATATAATTACAAACATCATGCTGGTAGGTGTGAGGATTTAATTAATTAGTTGTGGGTATGCTTAAAGGCATACCCACAGGCACTGCTCGGAGTCCCTTTAAGGGCTCTGCCTCTGACACAGGAGACCAGGGTTTGAATCTCAGCTCTGCCTGTTCAGTAAGCCAGCACCTATTCAGTAGGAGACCTTAGGCAAGTCTCTCTAACACTGCTACTGCCTATAGGGCGCGTCCTAGTGGCTGCAACTCTGGCGCTTTGAGTCCGACAGGAGAAAAGCGCGATATAAATGTTATTTGTCTTGTCTTGTCAAATGATGCCGTGCACTGCTGATTGTCTTTAGAGCCAGGCTCTCCTCCTAGGTCCCCCTCCTGCTACTGTGCGCTCTGCCGCTGCCCACTCCGCCCTCCCTTCCCACAGAGAACCACAGCTGCAGCAAGAATGATAGCAGCAGATGGCAAACGCTCACTCACCTATCCATGATCCAAGCGATAGAGATCCCGTCATCTGAAACCCATCTGTCTCTCAGACAGGAAGTAGGAAGTAGTAATAGTAGTAGTAACAGAGCGGCAGCACTCTAGAGGAGACAGATGGGCTCCGGATGACGGGACCTCTATTGCTTGGATCGCAATAGGTGAATGTGAGTCATCTGGTGCTGTCATTCTCCCCCGCTGTGGCTGCCTTCTCTGCTGGACTATCGTATTCACTGGGATGGAGGCTGCATGGTGGCTGTCTAGTTTGGGAGGAAATCGGTTGTTCGGTGGTGGGGGTGGTTATGTAATTCTGTCTGGGGAATGGCTTCCGGTTTGGCGGTGTCCAGAGCTTTCTGCTATTGCCAGGCTGGAGATGCAGGGGGAAAGTGCTGCTGCTGTGATATCTGGCGCCCTCTTCACAGGGGTGCCCAAGCCCCTGAGTGCAAATGTACCAGCCATTCATCCCTCACTCTGCATTTTGCCGCTGCTATTCCCTGCATTGTGCACCCACAGAGGAAAGCGGGCTGTTGCCCATAGCAACCAGTAGCTCGGCTGCCCCAGTGTGTGCGGCATGTTGCTGTGCAGCTGCATCTTCTGATTCTAATACGACATGATGAGGGGCCCAAATCAGTTACTTTGCTTAGGGCCCCATTTAGCCTTAATCCGGCTCTGCTGGGGGCACCCATACCTGGCTACCTATACTGAATTTTTGTCTTAAATATCCTCCCTCAGCCCTGGCCTGCCTTTCCATTTTTTCTTTGGGGGGGGGCGGGGGAGGACATTCAAATTTATGTAGTGGGGCCCAATGATTTCTATTTACACCATTGGGTTCTGGATAGAATCTAGCGCGAAGAATACTTGGCCTCTTGTCTAGTCTGCATCCCCAGTGTCACTGGCATAACAATAGGGGATGCGACCCCTGCCCCTGGCTCGGGGCCATTTTGGGGGCTGGAGGGGTTGCAGCACGAGGGGAAAGCCTTGCTCACAGTCGGCGGGGAGGGGGGAACACTTATTAAGCTGGAGGGGAGCGCAGAGGGGAGAGCCCCGAGGTGAGGGAGGGGTGGGGACCTTCCACCCTCCCTGCCGACTGTGGGCATGGCTTTCCCCTCATGCAGCGACCCCTCCAGCTCCCCAAAACGGCCGCGGGGGGGGGGGGGGGGGGGGTGGGCCCGCTCAGAATTTCTGAAGGGGGGCCGGGTGGGGCCTAGTTATGCCCCTGCCCAATGTGATTAAGAAAATGCCTTCTACAGTTCCAGAGTAATCTCATATCATTAATACAGACAGTAAATATATGCATACATCCTGAGGACACATCCATTCCATTTTTTGGTGCAGTTTTCCATGTGCGCAGGCGCCAAAGATGCATCAAATAGAGCTACACAGTCACGTCTTGAATGTAAAAGTTTAAGGGGCAGGAGGGGGGGGAGGGGGGTGCATCCAGGCCCAAATTTACCTCACAGGAGCCTATAGGCACAGATATCCTGGCTCCTTAGACTTCACCCTCCATGAACCTACAAACATCAGCAGAACCGCACCGCAAGTGTGCTGGCTTACCCAGCTGTCTCTTTTCCCTTACTTCCCTTGCCCCAAACTACATGAGAAAGGGGCCCTTCCATAGAAGCTGCCGGAACGCTGCGAACGCACAAGGCGCGATTCCTCCTTCTCCCTCCAGTAGCTGAGACCAATACATTGGTAAGCACGATCAGCACTTTTCTTAGATGGATTAAATTGATATGTACATAACATGCAGCACTTTACATATCCCTGTATTGTTTGAATTGTTTTTGGATATGCATCTTTTGCACTAGTTAGCATGTAGCACTTTTTTGCATTAGGTATTATTAATTGGGTGTTTGTATCATTTTTTTGAATACACCATTTTTTGTAATTTAGTTTTTTGGTTTATTTGTGCAGGGAATGTGTGCAATATTTGAGAGATTTTGTGCATTAGATAAATTAGCTGGGTTGTCACTTGTTTACACGCATTTGGCACAGCACTCTCAGCCTCTGGAGAGATTTCCCATAACAATCGGTTTAAGAAGGTGGTTTTAAATGGTTTTAATTGTGGTTTCTGGATAAGTCCTTAATAAAAATTATCAGTTTTTTGCATCATAATTGGATGTGCTCATGATTTGTTATGAATATGTCTGTACTAGTAAGGGCCCCTTTCTCATGTAGTTTGTATCATGTTGTTTAGCCCTTTATAGACACATTATCATGTGGAAAGCAATAGCTCACATAGTAGTGGTAATAATTAGTTACGTCCCTTGCCCATCATAGGTAGCCACAGATGCCCCTTAGTATTACATAGCCAGAAGTACCCTCAATATTAACCAAATGTGGACCGACGCAGTTTAAATCTACGCCGGGCGGGTGGCGCTGCGGTTCTGACCGGACGTAAACTCTACGTCCCATTCGCCGTGCTTTCCCGCAGCTCTCGCCGCTTTCTACCCGCCGCAATGTGCTGCCCTGCCGCCTCTATGACGGCAGAGCACTGTGAGCCGGGCAGGAGCCGTTTTCATTGGCTCCTGGCGCTGTCATTACTGTTAGCCAATCCCATTGGCTTACATTGAGTGACAGGGTCAGGAGCCAATGAAAGCAGCTCCTGTCCGGCGCACAGCGCTCTGCCGTCATAGAGACAGCAGAGAGAGCAGCCTGCGGCGAGGACAGAGTGGCGTGACCGGCTGGAGCGACGGATTATTGTGGTGACTCGTCGGAATGCGGCGTTTTAGCGTACCAGCAGCCTCTGGTCCTTAAGGGGGCAGAGGCTGCTGGTACCAAAGTGGTTAAGAAGCAAGAGGTACCCCCAAGTATTAGGTAGCTAGAGGAGCCCCTGAGTGAAGGGAGATCTCATCAGTGGAATGCCGAGAGCAGGATGAGTAAGGGCTCGTTTCCACTGTTGCGGTGCGGAATCGCCTGGATTCCAGCGCGGACGAAATTGCATGCGGATGCGTTTCTGCATGCGGTTTTCCCCGAGATTTCGCATGCGATTTCGCATGGCTAAGAAGCAGGCGAATTTAACCATGTCACTGCCTGTGTAAATTGCCATACCATTACATGCGAAATTGCGGGGAAAACCGCATGACAAAGCCGCATGCGATTTCCCTATTAAATACATTGCCGTGCAGATTTTCCCCGCACACCAAAACGCACCCGCATGACGCACAAGTGGAAACAATCCCATCCACTTGTATTGCCTATGCGAATCCGCATGCAGTGCCTGCATGCGGATTGGCTATAGTGGAAACGAGCCCTGACCTATCATTTATGCTCTGCTCGGGACTCTGCATAGGGAACCAAATTTACGCAGGGGGCCCCAGTGATTTCTAGTTATGCCCCTGGGTTCTAAAAAGAATCTAGTGTGAAGAATAAAGAATACTTGGCCTCTTGTCTAGTCTGCATCCCCAATGTGATTAGGAAATATGACTTCTACAGTTAGAGTGATCTCATATCATTAATACAGACAGTAAATATATGCATACTACCTAAGGCCCCATTCACACTTGCGTTTTCAAAATGCCGGCAAATTGCAGGAGAGATTTTTCCATGATTTCACGCGGAAAACTCACTGAACACTGTGGCGATTTTGGCGCAATCGTGTTTAGCGCTTCTATAGCACTGAAATGCGATCGCTGGGAAATCGCCTGAAAATGGTGCAGGCTACGTATTTGTGTTTCGCGTTTTTGCCCGGTTTTGGGCGATTTGTGGCGATTAGCGCAAATCGCCCAAGAAAGGACCCATAGGATTTCATTACGCTAGCGCTTTTAAAAAGAAATCGCGGCAAAACACTCTAATGTGAATGGGGCCTTGAGAACACATTCCATTTATTTGTGCGGTTTTCCATGTGCACTGGTGGCAAAGTTGCATGGAATGGAGCTACACAGCCCACGCGTGGCCTTATTCTCACACTAACCTCCCCCCACCTTTGCTTAACACTAATGGAGTAAGGTGCTGCACCGCATCCAATCTGGAATCCGGCTATATGACAGCCACACACTGGTCCCCGATTCTACAGTACTGCCAGCCTAAAAAAAGCCAAACCCTGAACGCCTAACCAAAATGACACCGATACCTTGGCTGATAGCCAAAGACCCACTGCCGCTATATACTATAGCCAAACTCCAGGCCCCAAATTGCCCAGTCAATGCTGCCATGCAAATAATTGTGGCATATGGCAGTGCTTAATTTAAAGTGGTTCCCTTGCATGTTTAAAAAATATATAAACTGACACTTACCTGGGGCTTCTATTGGCCCCCTGCAGCGGTCATGTCCCACGCCATCCTCCTACAATCTTCCTTTCACCGCCGCCGGCACCGGTCTAATTATTCATCTAACTAGACGAATGGAACTGCAGCTGCGCGGCCGTACACGTGCTCGCTCCCGTGCATCATCAGGAGCAAAACTTCATACTGCGCCTGCGCAGTAAGCTCCCAATGATGCACGTGGCCACGGGTGCCCAGTCGCAGTTCTATTCGTCTAGTTAGATGAATAATTAGACTGGTGCCGGCGGCGGGGAACGGAAGATCGTAGGAGGATGGCGCGGGACATGACAGCTGCAGGGGGCCGATAGAAGACCCAGGTAAGTGTCAGTTTATGTTTTTTAAAACATGCAAGAAAATCCTTTAAAACTTGTGTTATTTTTTTTTTTCAAATTCCCACACACTGAACAATTTTTTTTTTTTTTTTGTCAACAAGTATTTCATGTAAGTAAGGAGCCGGCAAATGGCAGCAGAGAGTGTTCTGCTGTTAAGCAGCATCTGGAAGCCTCTGGGCCCCCCTGCGATGGCAGGAGTCACAGGAGTGATTGCTACGCCCATGGCTGGAAGAGATCACCCTGATACACACTTTTCAGTTTTTTCAGGATTTTTATTAGACACATTAGACACATTATGTAAAAGCCAGTGAAGTGATCACCTCACACATTCAGTGTCAACATAGTTCCTATTGTTATCACTGCACGCAGAGCCGCATTAAGGCTAAATGGGGCCCTAAGCAAAGTAACTGATTTGGGCCCCTCATCATGTCGTATTAGAATCAGAAGATGCAGCTGCACAGCAACATGCCGCACACACTGGGGCAGCCGAGCTACTGGTTGCTATGGGCAACAGCCCGCTTTCCTCTGTGGGTGCACAATGCAGGGAATAGCAGCGGCAAAATGCAGAGTGAGAGATGAATGGCTGGGACATTTGCACTCAGGGGCTGGGGCACCCTTGTGAAGAGGGCGCCAGATATCACAGCAGCAGCACTTTCCCCCTGCATCTCCAGCCTGGCAATAGCAGAAAGCTCTGGACACCGCCAAACCGGAAGCCATTCCCCAGACAGAATTACACAACCACCCCCACCACCAAACAACCGATTTCCTCCCAAACTAGACAGCCACCATGCAGCCTCTATCCTAGTGAATACGATAGTCCAGCAGAGAAGGCAGCCACAGCGGGGGAGAATGACAGCACCAGATGACTCACATTCACCTATTGCGATCCAAGCAATAGAGGTCCCGTCATCCGGAGCCCATCTGTCTCCTCTAGAGTGCTGCCGCTCTGTTACTACTACTATTACTACTTCCTACTTCCTTTCTGATCTGAGAATCAGGAAGTTCAGAGCGGCTGCACTGTAGAAGAGACAGATGGGTTTCAGATGACGGGATCTCTATCGCTTGGATCATGGATAGGTGAGTGAGCGTTTGCCATCTGCTGCTATCATTCTAGCTGCAGCTGTGGTTCTCTGTGGGAAGGGGGGGCGGAGTGGGCAGCGGCAGAGCGCACAGTAGCAGGAGGGGGACCTAGGAGGAGAGCCTGGCTCTGAAGACAATCAGCAGTGCACGGCATCATTTGACAAGACAAGACAAATAACATTTATATCGCGCTTTTCTCCTGGCGGACTCAAAGCGCCAGAGCTGCAGCCACTAGGACGCGCCCTATAGGCAGTAGCAGTGTTAGAGAGACTTGCCTAAGGTCTCCTACTGAATAGGTGCTGGCTTACTGAACAGGCAGAGCCGAGATTCGAACCCTGGTCTCCTGTGTCAGAGGCAGAGCCCTTAACCACTTGAGGACCCTGGGCTTTAACCCCCTTAAGCACCAGGCACTTTTTTTCCATTCAGACCACTGCAGCTTTCATGGTTTATTGCTCGCTCATACAACCTACCATCTAAATGAATTTTGGCTCCTTTTCTTGTCACTAATAAAGCTTTCTTTTGGTGCTATTTGATTGCTTCTGTGATTTTTACTTTTTATTATATTCATCAAAAAAGACATGAATTTTGGCAAAAAAATGATTTTTTTAACTTTCTGTGCTGACATTTTTCAAATAAAGTAAAATTTCTGTATACATGCAGCGCGAAAAATGTGGACAAACATGTTTTTGATGAAAAAAAACCCATTCAGCCTATATGTATTGGTTTGGGTAAAAGTTATAGCATTTACAAACTATGGTGCAAAAAGTGAATTTTCCCATTTTCAAGCATCAATGACTTTTCTGACCCCCTGTCATGTTTCATGAGGGGCTAGAATTCCAGGATAGTATAAATACCCCCCAAATGACTCCATTTTGGAAAGAAGACATCCCAAAGTATTCACTGAGAGGCATAGTGAGTTCATAGAAGATATTATTTTTTGTCACAAGTAAGCGGAAAATGACACTTTGTGACAAAAAAAAAAAAAAGTTTCCATTTCTTCTAACTTGCGACAAAAAAAAATGAAATCTGCCACGGACTCACCATTATTTATTTATTATTTATTTATTTCTTGTATTTATAAAGCGCCAACATATTACGCAGCGCTGGACATTAATTTAGGTTACAGACAATATTTAGGGGTGACAAACAGCAATATGACAATACAGGAATACAAGAAAACCAGATCACACAGCACAGTATGAGTACAAGGTAATGCTTAGTCAGTCACTGGATGGGAGCATGGAGTTAGGCAAGTTAGGTTCACTCAGATGCATAGCATGGGTGCACAGTAATAGAGGTGCATGATCAGGTAGGACATAAAAGGAGTGAGGACCCTGCCCAAAGGCTTACAATCTAGAGGGAGAGGTAGGGACACGAGAGGTAGGGGACCAGAGTTCGGCTATGGGTTTAGAGCAATTGTGAGGGGTGGTAGGCAAGAGTGAAAAGGTGAGTTTTGAGGGCCTTCTTGAAGGTGTTGAAGGAGGGGGCTGCCCTAATGGGTGGAGGTAGGGAGTTCCATAGTGTCGGAGCGGCTCTTGAGAAGTCTTGGAGGCGTGCATGGGACTGGGTGATGCGGGGGACGGTCAGGCGAAGTTCATTGGAGGAGCGGAGTGAGCGGCTTGGTGTGTATCTCTGAGTAAGATCAGAAATGTAGGTTGGACAGGTTTTGTGGATGGATTTGTAGGTCAGACACAATATCTTGAATCTGATTCTGGACTGGATAGGAAGCCAGTGGAGGGATTCACGGAGGGGAGCCGCCCTGGTGGAGCGATGGGAGGAGTGGATAATTCTGGCAGCCGCATTCATGATGGACTGCAGTGGGGCTATTCGGGTCTTAGGGAGTCCAGACAGAAGGGCATTGCAGTAGTCGAGGCGGGAAATTATGAGGGCATGGATGAGGAGTTTGGTGGTGGCAGGGGTCAGGAAAGGGCGAATCTTACAGATGTTACGAAGGTGGAAGTTGCAGGACTTTGTGAGGTTTTGGATGTGGGGAGTGAAGGAGAGTGCGGAGTCCAGGGTGACACCCAGACAGCGGGCTTGAGAGGTAGGGTGAATAGTAGTGTGGTTAACAGTGACCTGCACATCTGGGAGGTCCAGGGATGCCCGGGGTGGGAAGATCATAAATTCCGTTTTGCCTAGATTTAGTTTTAGGAACCTAGCGGACATCCAGGAGGAGATGGCAGATAGGCAGGAGGAGACCTTGTCCATGGTAGTGGTGGATATGTCAGGGGTGTGGAGATAGATTTGGGTGTCATCTGCATACAGATGATAGTTAAAACCCATGGAGGAGATAACCTTGCCAATGGAGGATGTGTATAGGGAGAACAGTAGGGGGCCAAGGACCGAGCCTTGGGGGACTCCCACTGAGAGGTGGTTGGGGGTGGACGAGGACTCATTGAAGGAGGTCGTGAAGGAGCGGTTGGAGAGGTAGGATGAAAGCCAGGTCAGGGAGAGATCGTGAATGCCCATGGATTGGAGGGACTGGAGGAGTAGGGGATGATCTACTGTATCAAAAGCTGCTGAAAGGTCAAGGAGGAGGAGAATGGTGTATTTACCTTCAGCTTTAGCTAAGGCAAGGTCATTGACCACTTTGGTGAGAGCCGTTTCGGTTGAGTGGGCAGGCCGAAATCCAGATTGCAGTGGGTCTAGTAGTGAGTTGGCATTGAGGTACTGGGTCAGGCGTTTGTGAACCAGACGCTCAAGGAGTTTTGAGGCGAAGGGGAGGAGGGAGATCGGGCGGTAGTTGGAGGGTAGCGAGGGGTCGAGGGAGGGTTTCTTGAGCAGAGGCAGTACAGTGGCCTGCTTGAAGTCTGAGGGGAAGGTGCTTGTGGATAGGGAGAGGTTAAACATGGTAGTGAGGACTGGGGCCAGATCCGTGAAGTGAGGCTGAAGTAGATCAGAAGGGATAGGGTCAAGGGGGGAGGTAGTGGTATGGGAAGTCTGCAGTAGGTGGTTGACCTCCTCAGTGGTAGTAGGAGTGAAGGAGGTGAGGGGAGGATAGGGTGGAGAAGGAGTAGGTTGTGAGCAGGTGGGAGGTGAAGATTGAAGATTGGATATTTCCTGACGGATGGAGACTATTTTGTTAGTGAAGTGGGTGGCTAAATCTGTGGCAGAGAGGGAGGAAACAGAAGGTGGGGGGGTGGGTTTAAGCAGGGAGTTGAAGGTGCTAAAAAGACGCCGGGGATTGGAAGCTTGTGCTCCGATGAGCTTGGTAAAGTATTCCTGCTTCGCATGAGCAAGGGCAGTGTGGAACTGCTGCAGGTTAGTCTTGTACTGTAGGAAATCCTGGTTTAGTCGAGTTTTCCGCCATTTTCGTTCAGTGGCGCGTGTTTCCCTCTGGAGGTTGCGAGTATGGGTAGTGCGCCAGGGCTGGGGGTTAGGGGGTCGGTTGCGGCGGAATATTAGTGGAGCAGCTTTCTCTAGGGCTGATGAGAGAATTTGGTGATACTGAGCTGCAGCAAGATTAGGACAGGTTAGGGTGGGGAGAGTGGAGGATAGGCCATGGAGGGAGTCAGCAAGGACGCCAGGGTTGAGCTTGCGTAGGTCTCGCTGCCATCGACCAGGTGGGTGGGCGGGTAGTTTGGAGGTGCCTTCCGTGAGGAGGTTGAAGGCGAGAAGGTAATGGTCTGAGGGTGGAAATGGTGCGATGTCGAGGTCTGCAATGGTGGTGGATTTAGTGAATATAAGGTCGAGAGTGTGACGTGCAGTGTGAGTGGGGGCGTTGGTGTGTACTAGGCCATGTGAGTTGGCTATGGTGAGTAGCCGGGTCGCAACAGAGTTCTTGGGTTCATTGATGGGTATATTGAAATCCCCGAGGATGATGGTGGGGAGGTCAGAGGAGAGGATGTGTGGGAGCCAGGAGGCAAGGTTGTCGAGAAATTGTCGTGTGGAGCCCGGAGGGCGGTAAATGACAATTTTTTGATTTTTTTTTTACACACAATTGTCCATTAACAGAGATATTTCTCCCACCCAGCATGGGTATGTGTAAAAATACACCCCAAAACACATTGTACTACTTCTCCCGAGTACGGCGATACCACATGTGTGGCACTTTTTTGCACCCTAACTGTGCTAAGGGGCCCAAAGTCCAATGAGTACCTTTAGGATTTCAAAGGTCATCTTGCGGAATTTGATTTCCAGACTACTCCTCACAGTTTAGGGCCCCTAAAATGCCAGGGCAGTATAGGAACTCTGCAAATGACCCCATTTTAGAAAGAAGACACCCCAAGGTATTCCGTTAGGAGTATGGTGAGTTCATAGAAGATTTTATTTTTTGTCACAAGTTAGCGGAAATTGATTTGTATTGTTTTTTTTCACAAAGTGTCACTTTCCGCTACCTTGTGACAAAAAATAAAATCTTCTATGAACTCACCATAGTCTTAACAGAATACCTTGGGGTGTCTTCTTTCTAAAATGGGGCCATTTGTGGGGTTCCTATACTGCCCTGGCATTTTAGGGGCCCTAAACCATGAGGAGTAGTCTGGAAATCAAATGCCGCAAAATGACCTGTGAAATCCTAAAGGTACTCATTGGACTTTGGGCCCCTTAGCACAGTTAGGGTGCAAAAAAGTGCCACGCATTTGGTATCGCCGTACTCGAGAGAAGTAGTATAATGTGTTTTGGGGTGTATTTTTACACATACCCATGCTGGGTGGGAGAAATATCTCTGTAAATGACAATCTTTTGATTTTTTTTACACACAATTGTCCATTTACAGAGATATTTCTCCCACCCAGCATGGGTATGTGTAACAATACACCCCAAAACACATTGTACTACTTCTCCCGAGTACGGCGATACCACATGTGTGGCACTTTTTTGCCCCCTAACTGCGCTAAGGGGCCCAAAGTCCAATGAGTACCTTTAGGATTTCACAGGTCATTTTTGTTTCAAGACTACTCCTCACGGTTTAGGGCCCCTAAAATGCCAGGGCAGTATAGGAACCCCACTAATGACCTCATTTTAGAAAGAAGACACCCCAAGGTATTCCGTTAGGAGTTTGGTGAGTTCATAGAAGATTTTATTTTTGTCACAAGTTAGCGGAAATTGATTTTAATTGGCTTTTTTTCACAAAGTGTCATTTTCCGCTAACTTGTGACAAAAAATAAAATCTTCTATAAACTCACGATACTCCTAACGGAATACCTTTGGGTGTCTTCTTATTAGAATGGGGTCATTTGTGGGGTTCCTATACTGCCCTGGCATTTTAGGGGCCCTAAACCGTGAGGAGTAGTCTTGAAACCAACAATGTCGCAAAATGACCTGTGAAATCCTAAAGGTACTCATTGGACTTTAGGCCCCTTAGCGCACTTAGGGTGTAAAAAAGTGCCACACATGTGGTACCGCCGTACTCGAGAGAAGTAGTATAATGTGTTTTGGGGTGTATTTTTACACATACCCATGCTGGGTGGGAGAAATATCTCTGTAAATGACAATCTTTTGATTTTTTTTACACACAATTGTCCATTTACAGAGATATTTCTCCCACCCAGCATGGGTATGTGTAACAATACACCCCAAAACACATTGTACTACTTCTCCCGAGTACGGCGATACCACATGTGTGGCACTTTTTTGCCCCCTAACTGCGCTAAGGGGCCCAAAGTCCAATGAGTACCTTTAGGATTTCACAGGTCATTTTTGTTTCAAGACTACTCCTCACGGTTTAGGGCCCCTAAAATGCCAGGGCAGTATAGGAACCCCACTAATGACCTCATTTTAGAAAGAAGACACCCCAAGGTATTCCGTTAGGAGTTTGGTGAGTTCATAGAAGATTTTATTTTTGTCACAAGTTAGCGGAAATTGATTTTAATTGGCTTTTTTTCACAAAGTGTCATTTTCCGCTAACTTGTGACAAAAAATAAAATCTTCTATAAACTCACGATACTCCTAACGGAATACCTTTGGGTGTCTTCTTATTAGAATGGGGTCATTTGTGGGGTTCCTATACTGCCCTGGCATTTTAGGGGCCCTAAACCGTGAGGAGTAGTCTTGAAACCAACAATGTCGCAAAATGACCTGTGAAATCCTAAAGGTACTCATTGGACTTTGGGCCCCTTAGCGCACTTAGGGTGTAAAAAAGTGCCACACATGTGGTACCGCCGTACTCAGGAGAAGTAGTATAATGTGTTTTGTGGTGTATTTTTACACATACCCATGCTGGGTGGGAGAAATATCTCTGTAAATGACAATCTTTTGATTTTTTTACACACAATTGTCCATTTACAGAGAGATTTCTCCCACCCAGCATGGGTATGTGTAAAAATACACCCCAAAACACATTATACTACTTCTCCTGAGTACGGCGGTACCACATGTGTGACACTTTTTTGCAGCCTAGGTGCGCTAAGGGGCCCAACATCCTATTCACAGGTCATTTTGAGGCATTTGTTTTGTAGACTACTCCTCACGGTTTAGGGCCCCTAAAATGCCAGGGCAGTATAGGAACCCCACAAGTGACCCCATTTTAGAAAGAAGACCCCCCAAGGTATTCCGTTAGGAGTATGGTGAGTTCATAGAAGATTTAATTTTTTTGTCACAAGTTAGTGAAAAATGACACTTTGTGAAAAAGAACAATAAAAATCAATTTCCGCTAACTTTTGACAAAAAATAAAATCTTATATGAACTCGTCATACACCTAACAGAATACCTTGGGGTGTCTTGTTTTCTAAAATGGGGTCACTTGTGGGGTTCCTATACCGCCCTGGCATTTTACGGGCCCAAAACCGTGAGTAGTCTGGAAACCAAATGTCTCAAAATGACTGTTCAGGGGTATAAGCATCTGAAAATTTTGATGACATGTGGTCTATGAGGGGGCGAATTTTGTGGAACCGGTTATAAGCAGGGTGGCCTTTTAGATGACAGGTTGTATTGGGCCTGATCTGATGGATAGGAGTGCTAGGGGGTGGCAGGAGGTGATTGATGGGTGTCTCAGGGGGTGGTTAGAGGGGAAAATAGATGCAATCAATGCACTGGGGAGGTGATCGGAAGGGGGTCTGAGGGGGATCTGAGGGTTTGGCCGAGTGATCAGGAGCCCACACGGGGCAAATTAGGGCCTGATCTGATTGGTAGGTGTGCTAGGGGGTGACAGGAGGTGATTGATGGGTGTCTCAAGGTGTGATTAGAGGGGGGAATAGATGCAAGCAATGCACTGGCGAGGTGATCAGGGCTGGGGTCTGAGGGCGTTCTGAGGGTATGGGTGGGTGATTGAGTGCCCTAGGGGCAGATAGGGGTCTAATCTGATGGGTAGCAGTGACAGGGGGTGATTGATGGGTAATTAGTGGGTGTTTGGAGGAGAGAACAGATGTAAACACTGCACTTGGGAGGTGATCTGATGTCGGATCTGCGGGCGATCTATTGGTGTGGGTGATCAGATTGCCCGCAAGGGGCAGGTTAGGGGCTGATTGATAGGTGGCAGTGACAGGGGGTGATTGATGGGTGGCAGTGACAGGGGGTGATTGATGGGTGATTGACAGGTGATCAGTGGGTTATTACAGGGAAGGACAGATGTAAATAATGCCCTGGCGAATTGATAAGGGGGGGGTCTGAGGGCAATCTGAGCCTGTAGACGGGTGATTGGGTGCCCGCAAGGGGCAGATTAGGGTCTGATCTGATGGGTAACAGTGACAGTTGGTGATAGGGGGTGATCAGGGCCGGCGTTACCATTAAGGCAAAGGAGGCAGCTGCCCCAGGGCCCCAGAGCTTGTAGGGGCCCCCAGTGGCTACAAGAGGAAAAAAAAAAAATTTTTAAATCGGCCTTATAGTTTTTGAGAAAATCGATTTTAAAGTTTCAAAGGGAAAAAAAATACACATTTAAAAACCTGCCGAATTTAATGGTTAATAGCAAATCCACCTTAAATGCTAGAAACCCTAAATTTGCAGGATATGTTAAGGAGATCATTAGGAATAAGAGGAAAAAACAATTTTTCAAAAAGACCTTATAGTTTTTGAGAAAATCGATTTTAAAGTTTCGAAGGAAAAAAGTATACTTTTAAATGCGGTAAATGTCCCTTTTTTTTTTTTTTTTAAAGCAAATCAAGTTTATTGATCAAAATAAGACATACATAGTCTGGATTTACATAAGACATATATATAAACAATATCAGTGAGGTTTATAAAGGAGAACAGTAATACAGTAAGGATAGTTGCTTAACCAGATCTGCTTTCAGAGCTTAAATCCCAACATGAACAACATTAACAACAATAACATAGCCTGTTACTTCAAAATTGGTATCAAGACCTAGAGAGGTAATGATTAAAACAGCGGGGGGGGGGGGGGAGGGGGGGAGGAGAAAGGTCTGGGGGGGAGGAGACATTTCTGTGTAGGTTATTTATCACAGAAAGAGAAAGAAGGAATCATGGAAGGTATACTTAATGGGGTTACTTGCAAGGACCAAGTAATTTACCTACGGGTGCGAGGAGAATCTATCCATGTTCTCCAGATATTGTTAAATTTGGTTAGGGTGCCTCTTTTTTCATAAATGGCCTTTCGAAATGGGATAACTTTATTAACACTACTGATCCATTCAGAACGAGTAGGAATTGTAGGAAGTATCCAATATCGAGTAAGAAGCTTTCGGGCTATATGAAGGACTTCTAAAGTAAAACGCTGGATACTTTTATCCGAGAGTGTAAATGAAAAAATGTGAAGTAAGCAAATCTTTGGGTCACATGTGATCGGGCAGCCCATGTAATCATTTAAGAATTTGACAATTTGAGTCCAATATGCGTTAACTTCTGGACAGGACCAGACCATATGAAAAAAGGTGCCCCTATCTGTCGTACATTAAGGCCCGGTTCACATTAGCGGTGGCCGTCCGGAATCGCCGTGCCGGAGCCGGACCGCTTGCAGAACGGACGGAACGGACGCACGGCAATAGCAATGAAAGCCTATGTGTCCGTTCACATGCGTCCGTTCTGCCGGACCGGAGCCGGACCGGATCCGGACCGGATCCGGACTCCGGCGTCCGTTCCAACATGCGCTATTTTTTGGTCCGGCTCCTCCGGCAGCCGTATCCGGAGCGGAGCCGGACTGCACCATCCGGCCAATACAAAGCAATGAGAGCCGGAGAGCGCACAACACACTGGCTACAAAAACCGGACGTTCTACCCCACTTCCTATGCATTTTGGATGGGGACCACATGGGCCCAGCGTTCAAAGAGTGGGGCAGCAGCGATTTCATGCTGGAGCTCGTTTTGGCAGCAACATGTCTGATGTCTGATAACGAGGAGGCGAACAACAGGAAGGAGAGAATTCCCAGGTTTACGAGTAAAAAATGCCTGGATCCATGGTCCCAACTGCAGTCTCTGTATCCACGGATGGTCTCCACACGTCCACCTGTCTCCAACAATGACCCCAGACCCTTCTGCTGACCTCCCAGACCCCAGGTATTTACAGGATGTTATCTCCTTAAGAAACCGGATCCGGACCGCAACCGTGTTCACACCGCACGGAAACCGGATGCAAACGGACCGGATCCGGACCGGATCCGGATAGGAACCGTACGGATCAGGTCCGGTCCGGCTCCGGTGCGGTCCGGACATCCGGTGCGGTTTTGACAAAACCGCAAGTGTGAACGGGGCCTTAGGGCAGTTTGGAGAAGCTCCAGGTTTAAATTTAGAGAGGCGGACTGGAGTGAGAAATGCTCTATGGAGGACATATAAATTAATCAGCCTATCAGGGGCATGTGGGGATACCAGCAAGACCTTATCAAGGGAGTCTTCCCATTCCTGATCATCTATCGTGCCAACATCCATTTCCCATAATAGTTTACGAGAGTTAGCTTTGACACTAGCTTCAGGAGAGATAATTGCATTGTATAGCATAGTTATGAGATGTTTAGAGCTACTGCCTCCTAATATGTCATAGATAATAGTATCTTTTAACTCTGTTGGGAGAAGGTCGAATTGTTTGTAGAGAGCATGGGTTAATTGCATATATCTATAGAGGGCGGTAGTTTGCAGATGGAATTCCTCAGCCACCTGAGCAAACGACTTAACCATATTTCCCTGCATTAATTGAAAAAGAAACTTTATCCCCTTATTTATCCAAAAGATTTTATCAGTAAGCTTACAAAATTCTTTTAGGCTTTGGTTTTCCCATAACGGGAGATGTTTGATCGTATTAGTATGTAATGACTTTTGGTGTGCCTTATCCCAGATGATAAACATTTGTTTAAGCGTTGGAGGAAGCCTTTGAAAGTGAGAGATGCCCCCTCTGCCCTTTAATAAATTATACAGTGGGTCAGTGTATTGCACCCCCAGTTCATCGAAGAGAAGAGACTGTAAAGTCTCCTTACCCTCCCTGAATCCATCATAAAGTAGAGACAGCTGAGCTGCTAGATAATATGAGTGGCAGTCAGGTAGTGCTATTCCGCCCATATCCTTGGGACGTTGCAGCACTGATAATGATAATCTATGTCTATGATTAGACCATATGAACTGTGTGAGTTGTGCATTCAGTTTCGCAAATTTAGCTGGAGGGAGGTATTCAGGAGAATGCCAGGTAACGTATAGTATCTTAGGGAGCAGTATCATTTTGAATATATTGGCACGACCCAGAGTTGACAATGGTAGTTTTTCCCATGCCCGAAGTTTTGTAATCATAAATTGCAGTAGGGGGGCAAGGTTAAGGGTATCATATTCTGTTATTGAGCGTGATATATTTATACCAAGGTAGCGAAACACACTAACCCACTGAAAAGGGGATTCCAACTGATCTTTCGTTGGGGCAAATGTATCTACTGGCAGGATGGAGGATTTGGACCAATTTATACGTAGCCCTGAGAAAAGACCAAATGTAGAGATGACAGCGAGAGACACCCTTAGGGACTCACCTGGGTCTGATAAGTATAGAAGCATGTCGTCCGCATATAGACTGACTTTTTCCACAATATCACCCTTTTCCCACCCCCTAATTCTACCTTCATTTCTGATTAGTGCTGCCAGTGGCTCTATGGCCAGGTCAAAGAGAAGGGGGGACAAGGGACATCCTTGCCGTGTTCCACGTTGTAGTAAAAAAGGGGGTGACAGCCATCCGTTCACCTTGACCCTAGCCACAGAGCCACTGTAGAGCAGACGAACCCAAGAGGAGAATTTGTTTCCAAAACCAAATTTATTTAAAACCGCAAAAAGGAAGTCCCATTCTATTGTGTCAAAAGCTTTTTCTGTATCTAGTGATACTAAGACACGAGTGCCAGTATTACTATGTTTGGCTTGCAGATTGATGTATAAGCGACGCAGGTTCAAAGCCGTGGATCTATTGGAGATAAATCCGGACTGATTCTTGTGGACGAGGTCCACTATCACGGCGTTGAGTCTGCGCGCTACTACTTTAGCTAGAATTTTAATATCAGTCTGTCTGTAGTAATGATATTGGACGGTATGAACTGCATTCTTGCGGATTTTTCCCAGGTTTTAGAATAAGGGAAATAATTGCCTCTCGCATTGAGTAGGGTAGTTCTCCTTGCTCCAATGCTACGTTATATAGTTTTAGTAAGATAGGACTGAGTGTAGTCGCCAGTTCTTTGTATAGTTCTGCCGGAAGGCCGTCAGAGCCAGGGGACTTAGAGGAGGGAAGAGACGCTATGGCGTCATTAATCTCTGTCACACTAATGGGTCTATCTAATAGTAAGATTTGGGATTCCGTAAGAGTAGGTAGATTTATCTGTGCAAGATATTCATTAATTTCAGAAGGTGATTTAGATGTTTGTTTAATGTACAAAGCACTATAATAAAGTTCAAATCTTTTTAGTATTGCAGCAGGTTCAGTTAGGATTTGACCATTTGTTTCCGCAATATGGGTGATTACCTGTGGCGTCTCTCGCTGTCTAGATCAGTGTTTCTCAACATTTTATTGGTAAGTACCCCTTTTCAAACACTGTACTTGCCAAGTACCCCCTAGCCTAGTAAACATTATTCCAAGTACCCCTTGAGAAATATATATTTAATCATAGTACATGATAATTGGCTCTAAACAATTTCTAAACATTTACAATTGCTTTGAATTAGCTAAAACACTAATTTGGTGTTGTTTAAATAGTATTTGTCCTTTCTAAGGCCCGGTTCACATTAGCGGCTGCTATCCGGAATCGCCGTGCCGGAGCCGTGCCGGAGCCGGACCGCATGCGGACCGGACGAAACGGACGCACGGCATAGCAATGAAAGTCTATGCGACCGTTCACATGCGTCCGTTTCGTCCGGACCGGAGCCGGACCGGATCCGGCGTCCGTTCCAACATGCGCTATTTTTTGGTCCGGCTGGTCCGGCTGGTCCGGCTGACGTATCCGGACCGGAGCCGGAATGTTGCATCCGGCCAATGGAAACCAATGAGAACCGGAGAGCGCACAACACACTGGCTATAAAAACCGGATGTTGTACCACACTTCCTATGCTGACTCTATGGTATGGTGGCCATTTTGGATGGGGACCACATGGCACCAGCGTTCACAGAGTGGAGCAGCAGTGACTTCATGCTGGAGCTCTTTGGCAGCAATATGGAGCAGGATCTGTCTGATAGCGAGGGGGTGAGGCCCTACACATCAGAAGACCTCATCCTACAGGTGCAGCAGGTACCAGCCCTGTGGGACAAGGGGGATGCGGACCACAGCAACATCAAAAAATGCAGAGGCCTGTGGAAAAAAATTGCCAAGCTGTATGTGGAGGACTTTGAGAACTTGAGCAAGAGACAGCAAGGCACAGAGGGTATGTTGACTAGAAGTTTTTGGGGGGGGCTTGTGGTTTAAGCTTGTGATGTATTCCACTTTTGCTATGGATTTGTGTTGCCCACCCACCTGTTCCCCACCCACCTGTACCCCACCTGTGATGTATCCCACCCACCTGTACCCCACCTGTGATGTATCCCACCTGTGATGTATCCCACCCACCTGTGATGTATCCCACCCACCTGTACCCCACCTGTGATGTATCCCACCCACCTGTACCCCACCTGTGATGTATCCCACCCACCTGTACCCCACCTGTGATGTATCCCACCCACCTGTACCCCACCTGTGATGTATCCCACCTGTGATGTATCCCACCCACCTGTGATGTATCCCACCCACCTGTACCCCACCTGTGATGTATCCCACCCACCTGTACCCCACCTGTGATGTACCCCACCTGTGCTGTATCCCACCCACCTGTGATGTATCCCACCCACCTGTACCCCACCTGTGATGTATCCCACCCACCTGTACCCCACCTGTGATGTATCCCACACACCTCTACCCCACCTGTGATGTATCCCACCTGTGATGTATCCCACCCACCTGTACCCCACCTGTGCTGTATCCCACCCACCTGTGATGTATCCCACCCACCTGTACCCCACCTGTGATGTATCCCACCCACCTGTACCCCACCTGTGATGTATCCCACCCACCTCTACCCCACCTGTGATGTATCCCACCCACCTGTACCCCACCTGTGATGTATCCCACCCACCTGTACCCCACCTGTGATGTATCCCACCCACCTGTACCCCACCTGTGATGTACCCCACCTGTGCTGTATCCCACCCACCTGTGATGTATCCCACCCACCTCTACCCCACCTGTGATGTATCCCACCTGTGATGTATCCCACCCACCTGTACCCCACCTGTGCTGTATCCCACCCACCTGTGATGTATCACACCCACCTGTACCCCACCTGTGATGTATCCCACCCACCTGTACCCCACCTGTGATGTATCCCACCCACCTGTACCCCACCTGTGATGTATCCCACCCACCTGTACCCCACCTGTGATGTATCCCACCCACCTGTGATGTATCCCACCCACCTGCGATGTACCCCACCTGTGCACATAAAACATACACAATGACCAATTATTATACATCAATTTATTGTAAAAAATTAATACATTTAAAATCACTCAAAAACTTGAAACTCCAAAATAAACACATTTCAACAAAACATATTAAAAACCAAACATTCTCCCTCGTCCTGGTGGTGTGGTAAAATAAAGTCTCAGTTGGTCCCTGTTCCGCAGTGACACTACCCTTGGCCTGGTTGCATACCTCCGCAGGGGCATTAGTGGAAGCACATTCGGGGGTTCCGGAGTCTCTCTTTCCTCCTGCCGCACAAAGTTGTGGAGGATGCATGCTGCCTTCACCACGACAACTGCGTTGCCCGGTTTCAGCAGCATGGGCGTGTGGAACACCCTCCACTTTGACACCAGGATCCCAAATGTGCACTCCACCATTCTCCTTGCACGGCTCAACCGAGCATTGAAGTGTAGCTGGCTGGCATCAAGTCCCCTGTCTGGGTACGGACGCATTACATGGTCGGACAGGGCGAAGGCCTCGTCCCCCACAAACACATAGGGGTAGGCCGGTGCCCTTGTCCCAGGCCAGGGTCTGTCACGGGGGAGACGCAGTCTGCCTTCCTCCATCAGCCGGCAAAGGGTCGTACGCTGGAAAATTCCAGAGTCATTGGAACTACCGTACGACCCCACGTCCACGTACACAAACTTGTAGTCCGCATCTGCCACTGCCATTAGAACAATGCTAAAGTATTTTTTATAGTTGAAATAATGGCTGCCACTCCCCACGGGTTTCTGAAGCCGGATGTGTTTCCCATCCAGTGCGCCAACACAATTAGGAAACTTGCACTCGGTCCAGAAGCCCTGGGCGATCTCCTCCCATTTCGTGGTGTCCGGCACAGGCATGTATCTGGCCCTCAGTCGCGTCCAAAGGATCCTCGAAGTCCTCACGACGATGCCTGCCACCGTGCTCTTCCCAATACGAAATGTGACATGTAGCGATGTATATGTTTGTCCAGTTGCGATGTACCTACAAGAGAAATAATCGAAATCAATTTTTCATGTCGTTACAGGAGAAAGGTTCAAGACAAGGTGGCGCAATATACGGGATGCATACGTGAAATGGCTACGGAAGAAAAAACTTGCCGAACGAAGTGGCAGTGGCGGGGGAAGGCGACAAAAAGACTACCAATTTGCCAAGCAATTGTCTTTCATCAATGCAAGCCTGGAACCTAGACTGTAAGTACCACTACTGTGGGCAGGAACTGAGAGCTCATTTACCATGACTTCGGCCATGTATTGCTATGGCCTCAATTCCCATGGCTAGCGAACTTTTCTCACAAGCTTTATCAAATGTTGGGTAGAAACGGTGGATAAAGTGATTGCTAGTGTTTGCTAGCTCTGTGAATTGACGCCACATGCTGTTTGGCACACCAATAAATATTGTTTTTATCTACAGGACTGAAGACAATTTGGAGCAAGAGGAACCGACCCAGGAGGCACGGTTCAGCAGTGAGGAGAGCTTGGTGGATGATGACGTCGCCGATGTAACCTATTGCCCCGAGGAGAGGAGTAGGAGGAGGGAGTCCTTAATCCCAACTCTCTCCTTTGATGATGACTTGGCAGAAGAGAGCTTGGATGTTGAGGTTGCAGGACCGAGTGTGGAAGAAGCTGAACCTCCACAATCGACCGCTATGGAAGCTCCAGGGGAACAAGAACAAAGTGAGGAGCACCGAGAGACTGCAGCACAACCAGCGCGCAGGGCAACCCCGACACAGGCCAGAGGACGGGAAGATGCTGCCACACCACCAGTGAGGACCACCACACCAGTGAGGCGTCGAGGTACCCTCCCCCCAACAAGGAGAGAGACAGAGTCCGAGATGTCCGGGGCTGTCTCCGGACTTCTCGGGATTCTTCAGAGCCACCAAACTCTCATAACCCGGCAGTTGCAAGATGAGGACAGGGGCCATATCATGGAGCAGTACAAGTCCCACATCACTTCACTGCAATGTGAGCTCGACGCTGTACATGGGCACTACAGGGACGAGCTTAAAATGGTGCATGAGATGCACAGAGGAGAAATCGACCAACTGCGTGCGCAGCATCATCAGTCGGTGGGCCAGCTGCAGAACATGATGCAGCAAATGCATCAACAAAGCAAGGAACTACTGAAATTGCAGGCACACCCATGTTTTCACACTGTGATGTCTCTAATACCATATCTGGAAAAGGTGCCTTCCCAAAACCTGATGGCGTGCCATTCCAATTTGCTGGAGGTGATTAAACAGCACATGGACACGCCATTATTGCAACCACCAATTTTTAGACCCCCACAACCAACAGCGGTGCCCACCTGGCAATCATCACAGATGTACACCGGCTACAGAGGCAGTCAATATGGGCCACCGCTGTCAGGGTCCAGCTCATCCACGACCAGCACCCAAGAGAGTCCAGATTTCCAGGCAGCAACTCCCACCTTTTCTAGTAGTGGTGCCGATACAATTTGAAAAAAAAAGTCAAATTGTTCCTGGACATGCTCTTCTGAATACCTCCGATCCTCGGAGGAAGGATACCATCACAGGGCTTTTTAACTTTTGGTTTTGCTGGACTTGAACTTTAGGGCCTGGTGTCCCCGAAAGACACTACCTGGGTCACAACCTTGTGCCTGTTGCACTGCACCTGTAGTCCTGCACCTGTGCCTTTGATTCCTCTTGTTCCTTACTTTGTTGATCCTAATCACTTGCACAAGACCCTTTGAACCATGGATGAAGGACACCTTGACTGGTCGGTGAGAGGCCTAGCCTTTTCACTGACCTGTGTCCTTCATCCATGGCTCAGAGGGTCCTGTGCCAGTGGTTAGGTTTTTAAAGCACTTCAATTTTAGGGCCTGGTGTCCCCGAAAGACACTACCTGGGTCACAACCTTGTGCCTGTTGCACTGCACCTGTAGTCCTGCTCCTCTGCCATCGGTTCCTCTTGCTCCTCACTTTGTTCTTGTTCCTAACCACTTGCACAAGACCCTTGAAACCATGGATGAAGGACACCTACACTGGTCGGTGAGAGGCCTAGCCTTTTCACTGACCTGTGTCCTTCATCCATGGCTCAGAGGGTCCTGTGCCAGTGGTTAGGTTTTTAAAGCACTTCAATTTTAGGGCCTGGTGTCCCCGAAAGACACTACCTGGGTCACAACCTTGTGCCTGTTGCACTGCACCTGTAGTCCTGCTCCTCTGCCATCGGTTCCTCTTGCTCCTCACTTTGTTCTTGTTCCTAACCACTTGCACAAGACCCTTGGAGCCATGGATGAAGGACACCTTGACTGGTCGGTGAGAGGCCTAGCCTTTTCACTGACCTGTGTCCTTCATCCATGACTCAGAGGGTCATGTGCCAGTGGTTAGGTTTTTGAAGCACTTCAATTTTAGGGCCTGGTGTCCCCGAAAGACACTACCTTGGTCACAACCTTGTGCCTGTTGCACTGCACCTGTAGTCATGCACCTCTGCCATCGGTTCCTCTTGCTCCTCACTTTTTTCTTGTTCCTAACCACTTGCACAAGACCCTTGAAACCATGGATGAAGGACACCTACACTGGTCGGTGAGAGGCCTAGCCTTTTCACTGACCTGTGTCCTTCATCCATGGCTCAGAGGGTCATGTGCCAGTGGTTAGGTTTTTAAAGCACTTCAATTTTAGGGCCTGGTGTCCCCGAAAGACACTACCTGGGTCACAACCTTGTGCCTGTTGCACTGCACCTGTAGTCATGCACCTCTGCCATCGGTTCCTCTTGCTCCTCACTTTGTTCTTGTTCCTAACCACTTGCACAAGACCCTTGGAGCCATGGATGAAGGACACCTTGACTGGTCGGTGAGAGGCCTAGCCTTTTCACTGACCTGTGTCCTTCATCCATGGCTCAGAGGGTCATGTGCCAGTGGTTAGGTTTTTGAAGCACTTCAATTTTAGGGCCTGGTGTCCCCGAAAGACACTACCTTGGTCACAACCTTGTGCCTGTTGCACTGCACCTGTAGTCATGCACCTCTGCCATCGGTTCCTCTTGCTCCTCACTTTTTTCTTGTTCCTAACCACTTGCACAAGACCCTTGAAACCATGGATGAAGGACACCTACACTGGTCGGTGAGAGGCCTAGCCTTTTCACTGACCTGTGTCCTTCATCCATGGCTCAGAGGGTCATGTGCCAGTGGTTAGGTTTTTAAAGCACTTCAATTTTAGGGCCTGGTGTCCCCGAAAGACACTACCTGGGTCACAACCTTGTGCCTGTTGCACTGCACCTGTAGTCATGCACCTCTGCCATCGGTTCCTCTTGCTCCTCACTTTGTTCTTGTTCCTAACCACTTGCACAAGACCCTTTGAACCATGGATGAAGGACACCTTGACTGGTCGGTGAGAGGCCTAGCCTTTTCACTGACCTGTGTCCTTCACCCATGGCTCAGAGGGTCCTGTGCCAGTGGTTAGGTTTTTAAAGCACTTCAATTTTAGGGCCTGGTGTCCCCGAAAGACACTACCTGGGTCACAACCTTGTGCCTGTTGCACTGCACCTGTAGTCCTGCTCCTCTGCCATCGGTTCCTCTTGCTCCTCACTTTGTTCTTGTTCCTAACCACTTGCACAAGACCCTTGGAGCCATGGATGAAGGACACCTTGACTGGTCGGTGAGAGGCCTAGCCTTTTCACTGACCTGTGTCCTTCATCCATGGCTCAGAGGGTCATGTGCCAGTGGTTAGGTTTTTGAAGCACTTCAATTTTAGGGCCTGGTGTCCCCGAAAGACACTACCTGGGTCACAACCTTGTGCCTGTTGCACTGCACCTGTAGTCATGCACCTCTGCCATCGGTTCCTCTTGCTCCTCACTTTTTTCTTGTTCCTAACCACTTGCACAAGACCCTTGAAACCATGGATGAAGGACACCTACACTGGTCGGTGAGAGGCCTAGCCTTTTCACTGACCTGTGTCCTTCATCCATGGCTCAGAGGGTCCTGTGCCAGTGGTTAGGTTTTTGAAGCACTTCAATTTATTAGGGCCTGGTGTCCCCGAAAGACACTTGGGCAGCTATGCCCTACAACTCTTCCAGCACAAAGTTGGTGGTTGGTGTTCCTTAAAACTGACCGGGCTATACCATAGATATGTTATTTTTTTGTCTTCCATGTTGGAAGAATGTTTCCATGTTGGAAAGTGGTTGTTTTTGCAATAAAAAAATTTGTTTTTACATACCTCAGTGTGATGAGTAGTTGTTCTTGTGGTGTGACTGCTCTCCTGAACGTGGTATCCTTCTTCCTAAGGTCATCCTTCACCATCTCCAAAAGGGTATCAAACCTGTCAGGAGATGGAAAGGAAGAAGCTGTAAAGTATGTTGTGGGACAAGGTGTTGGGTGGAGGATGGGGGAGGTGTGTTTACAGAGGTTTGGGAGTGTTGTGGAGGGTGGGGGTGTACTGTATAGCTAGGTATACAGGGGTGTGGGGGTCAGGGTGGTGTGTTTAGCTAGGTATACAGGGATGAGGTGTTGTGGGGGTGAGGGTGGGGTGTTTAGGAATGGTGGGGGTTGGTGTATTTAGGCATATATACTTACAGGGGAATAGACATCCGAGTGTAGCTGTAGAACTTCTGTGGGTGTCGTCTGAGGTCCCGGTAGAGGGCCTGGAACTCTCCCTTCCTCTGCCTCCTGGCTAGTAGAGGGTGCACCCACCATCTCCTGCGAGGAGCACGCCTTCTCCCCACATAGTAGTAGGTAAACAACAGGAAGGAGAGAATTCCCAGGTAATAAGCGTAAAAAATGACTGGATCCATGGTCCCAACTGCTGTCTCTGTATCCAAGGATGGTCTCCACACGTCCAGCTGTCTCCAACAATGACCCCAGAGCTTCTGCTGACCTCCCAGAACCCCAGGTATTTATACAGGTTGTTATCTCTTTAAGAATCCGGATCCGGACCGCAACCGTGTTCATACCGCACGGAAACCGTATGCAACCGGACCGGATCCGGACCGGATCCGGACAGGAACCGTACGGTTCAGGTCCGATCCGGCTCCGGTGCGGTCCGGACATCCGGTGCGGTTTTTGCAAAACCGCAAGTGTGAACGGGGCCAACTCTAAATTTGTTATTCTTAGTTAATTTTTTCAAGCCCGAGTACCCCCTGGAATCATCAGAAGTACCCCCTGGGGTACGCGTACCACACGTTGAGAACCTAGGGTCTAGATATCTTGGCTAACAGAGCGCCGCATTGATCACCTGATTCGTACCATCCCTGCTTGGCAAAGAGTAGTTTGCGATTGGCTTTTTCCACCAATATATGCTCATATGCAGCTAATTTAGATTTATAGTTCTGCTCCGTGGCTAGGGTAGAGGAAACAGCATATGCTTGTTCTGCATTGGCTAGATCGGTTTTAGCAGACTGTTCCTGCTGTGCAGATACTGCTTTGCATTTTTTAATTTCTTTACAAAAGATATATTTAATATGCATTTTTACCACGCTCCAGATTGAAGCATAAGAGACCTCCTCTCCCTGGGCATCCACACACTCCCGTATGAGTCGTTCCATAGGTATTGTGGGCAGAATCTTAGTTATCCAAAATGAATTTAACTTCCATAAATCAGCTCGTGGCGGAAAAACCCAGGAGAAGACTGCTTTGCATGGGGAGTGGTCCGACAATACTGCAGGTAGATACTCAATAGACTTACAATTTGGTAAAAGTGAATCACTGGCCAGGAGATAGTCAATTCGCGAACGTGAATGGTGGGACGCTGAGTAGCAGGAGTATGCGGATGCCCCAGGAAAGAATTCATGCCATACATCAGTTACGGAAACCATCTGTAACATTTGCAGCAGCTTATTTGGCGCAGTGGAGGTGCTAGCATTGGGGTGTTTATCGAGAAAGGGAAACAATACATAATTGAAATCCCCTAGCCATACAGCAGGCAAGTGTGGGAATTTAGCCATATAGGATAGTGCTTTTTAATTACATCATATTGGAAGGGTGGAGGTATATATATTGCAATTATAAGAATTGGCACGTTATAGAGGATGCAATTCAAAAAAATAAATCTGCCTTCACTGTCTATTTTACTATCACAGTGTTGGAAATAGGCTCTGCGTGTAATTAAAATAGAAACTCCACGGGAGTGAGAGGTGTATAAGGAGTGGTAGCTCCACCCTATCCAAGGCCTAGATACTGCTCTGGTTAATGAATCGTCTAAATGGGTTTCTTGTATAGCTATCACATCCACCGCATGCTTCCTTAGAGTATTCAGAATCACAGATCTTTTAATTTTATCCCTTATTCCCCGTACATTCCAAGTTATAAAGGAAACTTTAGCCTCCATGATATAGTGTGAACACGTAGTATCCCGACCCTCTCCCATCTCCCCCGACCCCCACACAGGCACCATAGTACACAGGCTTAAAACAGAGAACCAGATAAACTCCCAGCTCCTTGCCATTAAAACGTGACCGGAGCATTTCTCCCAATAAAACATAGTCTCTGAGGTGATGACTCTTCTTTGACCGATCTGCAGGGTGCAGAGCTTCATAGCAGAAGTGTGGCATTATGCTAGTAAAGTCAATCACCCCAGGGGGGGTAAGAACAAGTTCCAACGCAGGCATATATATAGTGAGCAGGGTGGCCCAATCTCGCCCCGGCAAAAAGAAAGGGGGAATGAAAAGTAACTTCTATGGCATCCTGCCATGCTGCGTATTAGATGTATAGATAATAATGAACAGATTGTAATTTTACTTCGCAATAACTATACTGGGAGGTAGTACTTACAGCATGGATAGATGATTATAGGATCACTCAAAGGAAACAAAATAGTCCTTGTAGACATGATAGGCGTAGATCCTAGGAATCCCTCAGCGGAGAAGCTGCTGTTGTTGGCCGTTTGTCTAGCCAAGAGAAGACTTCAGAGGCCGTGGTGAAGAAATATGTTTCCCCTTCAGCAACTACCCTAAGGCGGGCAGGGAATAGCATGGCGTACTGTATTCCACGTTGTCGGAGCTTTCGCTTTGCCTCGATGAAGCTAGCGCGCATTTTTTGCGTCTCCACACCAAAATCAGGAAAGATAGAGATGGTGACATTCTCCATTTGTATATCTCCCTTCTCACGAGACAGACGCAAGACTGTGTCTCGATCTCTGAAATGAAGTAGCCGCCCGATGAATGTACGGGGCTTGGCGCCAACAGGTTGAGGCCTAGAGGGGATCCGATGGGCCCGCTCCACAGAGAAGCATGTGGTAAAGGCATCGCGGCCGAAGTGTTCTGTGAGGAACCGCTCTAAAAATTCCTCTGCATTATCTCCCTCTGCTTTCTCCGGCAGGCCTATAAGTCGGATGTTGTTCCGTCGAAGACGGTTTTCCATGTCTTCTTGTCGGAGAAGCATGGTTCTCACCTGAGATTGTGTAGAACACTGTTCACGTGGAAGATGTCTCGTGTCGTCCTCCAGGGCGGATATACGCCTCTCCGTTTCTCTTACTCTTTCCCGCAGATTCCCCATGTCGGCACGGATTAGCTGAATGTCGGCTTTAACCTCATCTACCTTCGTTGTGAAGGTTGCTGTGAGCGAGGCATGCATAGCGTTGATAGCTTCTAATATCTGAGCAGTATCTGGCGGGGAGGCGTCCTCAGCCTCTGGAGGGGGATCCGGCGCCACGCCATCTTGGATCGGCTGCCTGTATTTGTCAAGCGGGCCCGTTGTCTTCTCTTTGTCTTTATCTTTGTTTTTTGGAGGCATAATTACGCTGTGGATTCCTTGGCGTTCTACCCAGGTAGTATAAAGTGCTTTTTTCCTCGATAATGGACAGGATGGAGAAGGATTAAGGTTGCCGGAGAACGGAGCTCAGGAACACACGTCTGCTCACATGCCCGCGCTAGCCACGCCCCGTAAATGTCACTTTTAGTAGCAAACCTAACGGTAGTGTAATTTTACATGCATCAAACGAAAGCGCAATAAATTTCCTGACGGGGTTTCCAGGGGGTCTATACGCAGCCGCAGCGCTTTGGCCAGGGATCGCTATACAGCTGCAATATGGCTGTATGAAGATCCCTGGCATTTTTTCCTATTTTCCCAATTTTTTTTTTTATGTTTAGAGTGTGGGGATTTTTTTTTTTTTTTAATTATGTGGCCCCCCCCCCCTCCTGAAAATGTTTAACCCCTTGTCCCCATGCAGGCTGGGATAGCCAGAATGTGGAGCTCCGACCGATTGGGACTTCACACCCTGACTATACCAGCTGCAAAAAAAGGTCCCCTAATGCCGATTTTTGTTCCGGGGTATATGTTGGGGGGGGGCCCCAGGTTTATTTTACCCTTGGGCCCCATTATAGCTTAAACCGGCCCTGGGGGTGATTGATGGGTAATTAGTGGGTGTTTAGAGGAGAGAATAGATGTAAACACTGCGCTTGGGTGGTGATCTGATGTCGGATCTGCGGGCGATCTATTGGTGTGGGTGGGTGATCAGATTGCCCGCAAGGGGCAGGTTAGGGGCTGATTGATGGGTGGCAGTGACAGGGGGTGATTGATGGGTGGCAGTGACAGGGGGTGATTGATGGGTGATTGACAGGTGATTGACAGGTGATCAGTGGGTTATTACAGGGAAGGCCAGATGTAAATAATGCCCTGGCGAATTGATAAGGGGGGGGGGGTCTGAGGGCAATCTGAGCCTGTAGGCGGGTGATTGGGTGCGTGCAAGGGGCAGATTAGGGTCTGATCTGATGGGTAACAGTGACAGGTGGTGATAGGGGGTGATTGATGGGTGATTGATGGGTAATTAGTGGGTGTTTAGAGGAGAGAATAGATGTAAACACTGCGCTTGGGTGGTGATCTGATGTCGGATCTGCGGGCGATCTATTGGTGTGGGTGGGTGATCAGATTGCCCGCAAGGGGCAGGTTAGGGGCTGATTGATGGGTGGCAGTGACAGGGGGTGATTAATGGGTGATTGACAGGTGATTGACAGGTGATTGACAGGTGATCAGGGGGGATAGATGCATACAGTACATGGGGGGGGGGGGGTCTGGGGAGAATCTGAGGGGTGGGGGGGTGATCAGGAGGGGGCAGGGGGGGGATAAAAAACAAATAGCGTTGACAGATAGTGATAGGGAGTGATTGATGGGTGATTAGGGGGATGATTGGGTGTAAACATGGGTCTGGGGGGTGGGCAGGGGGGGGTCTGAGGGGTGCTGTGGGTGATCAGGGGGCAGGGGGGGGGGAAATCAGTGTGCTTGGTGCAGACTAGGGTGGCTGAAGCCTGCCCTGGTGGTCCCTCGGACACTGGGACCACCAGGGCAGGAGGCAGCCTGTATAATACACTTTGTAAACATTACAAAGTGTATTATACACTTTGTATGCGGCGATCGTCGGGTTAACATCCCGCCGGCGCTTCCGTATGGCCAGCGTGATGTTGCGGCGAGTGATCGGAGACAGGCGCCGGCGGAGGATCGCGTCACGGATGACGCGATCGCTCCGCCCATGCCCTTACAAGGACCGCCGCCTCTGTGGGTGAGCTGGTCCTTGTGGGCTCCACTTCCCGGCCGCCGCTGTGCGTTAGGCCGGGAAGTGGTTAAAGGGACTCCGAGCAGTGCCTGTGGGTATGCCTTTAAGCATACCCACAACTAATTAATTAAATCCTCACACCTACCAGCATGAAGTTTGTAATTATATCCCCCTGGGTTCCTTATATTTCATTGCATTGTGCTGAATCGAGCTGCCGACTTTGGAGAAAAGTCGTCCTGTGGCTACGATTTCGATTGCGAAAATAGCGAAAATTAAAAGTCATAGCGTGGCCGTTTATATAACATTGGAAAGAGGAGAAAGAGAGCTTTAAAATGAGGAGCTGGGAAAAAAGGGCGCATGCCGCTAGTGGACAAAAAGGGCGCCGCCATTCACTCCCATAATAAATAGAGTTTAATGGGCGCCGAGTAGGAAAAAAGGGCGCCGGAGCTAAATAAAGTTTATAAACGGCGCCAGGAGCTAAATAAAGTTTACAAACGGCGCCCGGCGATGTTTAATGATTTATAACTGAACTTGTGGTGATTTACGTTTATAAAATGCACCCGTGCCGAATAACGTTTATGAAAATACTAAACATATTTATCTTATTTAAATAATTAAAACATTATTTAAAGTTTTATCCCTTACTGTTTGTAAAACATTATTATTCACAAAATAAAGCGATCAGTACGTAACATAAATTGCAAAATATTTTTTGAATCCACAATTAGTAAAACATTATTATCCACATAATAAAGGGGGGTCTTAGGTTTAGGCACCAACAGGGGGGTATTAGGTTTAGGCACCAATAGGGGGGTCTAGGGGTTAGGGGTAGGTACAGGGAGGGGTACTTAGGCAACAACAGGGGGGGTCTTAGGTTTAGGCACCAACAGGGGGGTCTTAGGTTTAGGCACCAACAGGGGGGTCTTAGGTTTAGGCATTAACAGGGGGGTCTTAGGTTTAGGCACCAACAGGGGGGTCTTAGGTTTAGGCACCAAGAGGGGGGTCTAGGGGTTAGGGGTAGGTACAGGGAGGGTTACTTAGGCACCAACAGGGGGGGGTCTTAGGTTTAGGCACCAACAGGGGGGTCTTAGGTTTAGGCACCAAGAGGGGGGTCTAGGGGTTAGGGGTAGGTACAGGGAGGGTTACTTAGGCACCAACAGGGGGGTCTTAGGTTTAGGCACCAACAGGGGGGTCTTAGGTTTAGGCATTAACAGGGGGGTCTTAGGTTTAGGCACCAACAGGGGGGTCTTAGGTTTAGGCACCAAGAGGGGGGTCTAGGGGTTAGGGGTAGGTACAGGGAGGGTTACTTAGGCACCAACAGGGGGGGGGGTCTTAGGTTTAGGCACCAACAGGGGGGTCTTAGGTTTAGGCACCAACAGGGGGGTCTTAGGTTTAGGCACCAACAGGGGGGTCTTAGGTTTAGGCACCAATAGGGGGGTCTTAGGTTTAGGCACCAACAGGGGAGTCTAGGGGTTAGGGATAGGTACAGGTAGGGTTCTATGTAAGAGTAGGCTTAGGTATAGTTTTAGTAAAATTTTAGTAATAATTACTAATGTATTACAACACTTATTACGAACGTAGTTATATTTATATCATCTTTATAAACAATATTTTCAGATTTTATTATAAGAACAAACCATAAATGACGGTTATTCACAATAATATACAATTATAACAATTAAACATATATTATTGGTTTTTTTATAAACGTAATTATAAGTTTAACTTTTGAAACAGGGAAGATTAACGTTTTCACAATTTCCGATTTCATAAACATTATTTAATGATTTATAATTTTGTTAAACATTATTTGTAAACGAAATATAGCACACTATATTTATAAACCCTATTAATGATTAATTATTATTTAGAGTTTACACCCCGCGCCCTTTTTGTCCAGGCGCCCTTTTTGTACGTACGCTGCACTGCTCAGAGTCCCTTTAACCATTATACCATCCAGCCACCGCTGACAGGATGGCGAGGGCTGGTTTATATGCTGATGGGGACCCTTTGACTCTGAGCCCCAAGCGACTGCTTTTGTTGTCTGGTCGGTAATCCGGTCCTGACTGCACGGCTTTAGTAAGTAACTAGCTGATGGCCCGGCATTGCCTGGGTATGCATTTGGCTTTTTGTTGGCCCATTTTTTCGCGTACGTTAAAAAGGGGCGCTGGGAAAAAAGGGCGCCGGGTTTTTAACGATAAGCATGGATAACGTTTAAAAATGTATTGTACTGTATTTCGTTTAAAATTAATGTTTTATAAAGTTATAAATCATTAAATAATGTGCATTAAATCGGCAATTGTAAAAACGTTAATCTTTCGTTTAAATAGTGAAACGTATAATAACGTTTAAAAAAAAAATTACTAAGTAACCCTCCCTGTACCTACCCCTAACCCCTAGACCCCCTTGTTAGTGCCTAAACCTAAGACCCCCCTGTTGGTGCCTAAACCTAAGACCCCCCTGTTAGTGCCTAAACCTAAGACCCCCCTGTTGGTGCCTAAACCTAAGACCCCCCTGTTGGTGCCTAAACCTAAGACCCCCTGTTGGTGCCTAAACCTAAGACCCCCCTGTTGGTGCCTAAACCTAAGACCCCCCCTTTTGGTGCCTAAACCTAAGACCCCCTGTTGGTGCCTAAACCTAAGACCCCCCTGTTGGTGCCTAAACCTAAGACCCCCCTGTTGGTGCCTAAACTAAGACCCCCCGTTGGTTTTTTCGTTTAAAAATAATGTAAAAAAAAAAAAAAAAAAAAAAAAATGTACTGTTTTTCGTTTAAAAATAATGTTTGAAAAAAAATATTGTACTGTTTTTCGTTTAAAATAATATTTAAAAATGTATAAATCATTAAATAATGTGTAATCATGAGAAGCAGTAATAAAACATTAAGTCTCCGGGCGCCGCTTTTAAAACGTTATTTTTCTCCGGCGCCCTTTTTTCCTATCGGGCGCCCATTAAACGATATTTATTATAGGAGTGAATGGCGGCGCCCGATTTGTCCACTAGCCTCAGGCGCCCGAATTTACTGTTACCCATTTTTTCTAACCTTGACACACAGTCACTTAATAAACAAGTTTGTGAGCTTTATGGTCCTTGGCATTAATAACTTAATTTTTTCCCATTGAAATGAAACGAATCTGATTGGCTGTTTGTGGCTCCATCCCCTTTTGTGAATTTGAACACTAGTCACCCAATGACCGATTGTACCAGGTTTGAGGCCTCAGCCATTAACCTACCTGGCATTAAGCCTGTAATGGTGACGGTCAGGAAAAAGAAAGTGGTATGCCTGTCGCCATTACTAGCATGCTGCTAATGAGGTTTCCCAAAAAATAGGCATCTCCAGTATAGGGTATTATACAGGGCTGTGGAGTCGGTACAAAAATCATGCAAATCCAACTCAGACTCCTCAGTTTAGGAAACCACTGACTCTTACTCCAACTCCGACTCCAGGTACCAAAATGGCTCTGACTCTGACTCCTCAACTCCAACTCCTAAAGGTGGCCACACACCATACAATTTTTTAAATATCTGTTCAATTTAAGAATTGCAATAAATGTTTCTGACTGATTGCAACATTTCAAAAATATGACCAATGTATGTTCAATTTTTCCCCAATTATCATAAAAATGATTGGAAACTCTGAAAAAATTGCTAGGGTGTGTATATTAATAAATTGACAATCCAACACACACCATACAATCTTTAGAAAGATTGAAGAAAAATATCTGGCAGTCCGGATCGATTAAAATCGAAGAAAACGGGAAATCCGATCGGATTTTTCAGTTGAATGAAAAAAAAAGCTTTCGATTTTTTCGGGAGATCCGATCATTTTTATCGAATTACTGTAAAATCGGATCATTTGATTGTATCGTGTGTGGCCACCTTTAGTCTAATTCTTACCAGCTTGTGTATATAGTACAAAAATCACCTGACTCTGACTCCTCAGTTTATGAAACCACCAACTCCGACTTCAGGTACCCAAAATTTCTCTCCCGACTCCTCAACTCCGACTCGGACTCCACAGCCCTGGTATTATATGTGCTGCCCACCTCCTGATCGCCCCAATCCCCTCCCTCCGATCCCCAGCGCTTACTCTCCAGAACCCCGCGGCAGAGCTCCAGTCTTCTACTGCAGAGAATCCGGACTTGGCGGACCAACATCATGATGTCTTCTGCCGGGTCCAGATCATCTGCAGGAGAAGACAGAAGCTATTCTGGGATCGCTTCTGGAGAGTAAGCACTGGGGATCGGGGGGAGGGGAATCGGGGGGGAACATATAATACCCTATACTGAGGAACACCTAAACCTGGCTATCTATACTGTCCCCACCTGTACCTGGCTTCCCTTACTGGCCACACCTATACCTGGCTACCTATATTGGCCACACCTGTACCTGGCTTCACTTACTGGCCACACCTATACCTGGCTACCTATTTTGGCCACACCTGTACCTGGCTTCCCTTACTGGCCACACCTATACCTGGCTACCTATATTGGCCACACCTGTACCTGGCTTCACTTACTGGCCACACCTATACCTGGCTACCTATTTTGGCCACACCTGTACCTGGCTTCCTATACTGGCCACACCTGTACCTGGATACCTATACTGGCCACACCGGTACCTGCCTTCCTATTCTGGCCAGTGGCCACACCTGTACCTGGATATCTATACTGGCCACACCTGTACCTGGCTTCCCTTATTGGCCACACCTGTACCTGGATACCTATACCTGCCTTCCTATACTGCCCACACCTGTACCTGGACATCTCTTGGATGAATCTGCCCATCATCGCTAGATGTATGGCAACCTTTATATTTGTATTAGTGCAGGTTGAGCAGCTGCAGCTCGGGAGTGTAAATGATCAGAGATTTATTTTGGGAAGTAATTTTGAAATTTAGATTTGATCTGATTTCATGCTGCAAGCTTTTATACTCATTTTTTATGCTAGACCTTTGCTTGACACGTTTGGTTATTTACAGGGAAAAAAGGTTATGAAAATTAACTAACATTTTTTACACAAAAATCCAGGAAAAACTGAATGCCGAGGAGGTTGACCGTGTAAGAAAGGCAGCAATTTAAAAATTCCCCTTGAAAATCAATAGGGGAATTTTGATTGGCTCCACCCACTTTTCTGAATATTAATCCCACTCACCCAGTTGCTAACTGTGTCAAGTTTGAGAATCCCGCCATTAACAGTGTTAAGGCCCATACACACGTCGGATTTTTCCAACGACGGGTCGTTTGAACGTCCCGTCGTTCAGTCGTCCGCACGCCAAATCGGGCCTGTGTACAGTCCGTCGTTCGGGTGATAAGACTGGTTAAAATCAGTCTCATCACCCGAACGACGGACTGGATTTGGCGTGCGGACGACTGAACGACGGGACGTTGAAACGACCCGTCGGAAAATCCGACGTGTGTATGGACCTTTAGAAAGGCTGCAGTTTATATTTTCCCACATAAAAATGTAGTTGTTAGCTCCGCCTACCTTGACACACAGTCACTCAATGATGAACTTTATAAGCTTTGGGTCCTTAGCATCAATACTTTGTATTTTCCAAATGAAATGAAATAAATTTGCTTGGCTGTGTGTGGCTCCACCCCCTTTTCTGAATGTGAATCCCATTCACTCAATGACCAACTGTAGCAGGTTTGATATCTGTGCCATTAACAGTGCAAGAATGGCAGCAACTTAAATTTTCCCTTGAAAATCAATAGGTGAATTGTGATTGGCGTTGTGGGCTCCACCCACTTTTCTGAATATTAACCCCAGTCACCCAGGGACCAACTGTGCAAAATTTGAGAACCTTGCCATTAACACTGTAAGAATGGCTGCAGTTTACATTTTCCCAGCGTAATTTATTTTGGCTCCACCCACTTTTTGTGACCCTTACACACAGTCACCGAATTACCAAGTTTGTGAGCTTTTGGGTTCCTGGTATCAAAAATGTGTGAATGGAAGCAGTTTACCAACCAAAGAAATCTGATTGGCTGTATGTGGCTCTGCCCTTTAGTGAATTTGAATTCCAGTCACCCAATGACCGACTGTAGCAAGTTTGAAGCCTCTGCCATTTACAGTCTAAGAATGACAGCAGTTTAAATATCCCTCTTGAAAGTCAATAGGTGAATTTTCAATGGCTGTTGTAGGCTTCACCCACTTTCCTGAATAATAATTCCAGTCATCAGTCAGTGCAGTTTCTAGGATAAATTTCACCCAGGGCGAGTGTCAAAAAATACGCCCCCCCCCCCCCCAACAGTCATGGTACTTTATGTGAGAGTCGTAGGGCACCTTAAATATCCAATCCGTTGTGGTCGCTATCACCAAATGTAATTTGTGTTAATCACGCACCTGTACCCACATCTCAAGCCGGCGGAAATGCTCGTCGCAAAAAAAATAAATAATTGATGGTTGTCGTGAAAATTGCCGTAAAAAAATGCGTATTGGGTATGGGCCTTTACAATTTTCAACTGGGGGGGGGAGGGGGCAGCCAAAACAGAGGTAGAGTTCAGAAATAAAGATAGCACCTACTAAGCCAACACAGGAGATCACATAGCAGGAACTAAACTAAAGGGGCCCATACACTTACCAATTTTTCCCGCCAATATACAGCCGATTCGATCACTGTGATCGAATCGACTGTGAAATCGTTGCACAAATGCTGACCAAACGATCGATTTCCATTCAAAACCAATCGTTGCCGTCGATCTGTCCGTGCGGAGATTCGTTTGATCACCGGCGGGTCGGGAGTGCGTCGATAGCAGAGTTCGAATTTCCGGACGACCAATGGTAGCGGCAATACATTACCTGCTCCACCGGCGCGTGCTCTTCTCCGCTCTGGGCTCCAGGGCTGCAGCCAGCTTCACTTCTTCCTGTCCCGGCAGGAAGTTTAAACAGTAAAGCGCCCTCTACTGTTTAAACTACCCCGGACAGGAAGTACAGTGAAGCTGGAGCCGAGCGCGGAGAAGACAGCGGAGATCAGGGGACTAGCGCTGGCCGGATCAGGTTATGTATGGGGGGGGCAGCGTCAGCTCCACAGATTGTTATCGGTTTCGTGCTGAAATCGATTCACAATCTGTTTACAGTAAAGGCAGCCATACGATCCCTCTCTGATCAGATTCGATCAGAGAGGGATCTATCTGTTGGTCGATCTGATGGCAAATCGACCAGTGTATAGCCACCTTAACTCACTTCCAGCTTCAAAGCCATAGATCATACACAGAAGATTATACAGCAGATAATGCCTGGTACACACCATGCAATTTCTCGTCAGATTGACTGTTGAATCAATAATTTCTAACAGGTCCGATCTGATTTCTGATCATTGTTCTGATCAATTTTTTATTGATTCAATTGTCAATCTGACAGGAAATTGCATGGTGTGTACTAGGCATTATCATTAGAGTACTACTCAGACCAGAGCAAAGAGGAGCGTCCCCCCTCTTCCCACTGAGAGTGGCCACAACGGGAGGAAAAGCGTCAGAGGTCAATGAAGCTAGTGGGGGGGGAGGACGAAAGTCACTGGAGCTAGTGTGGGGAGGGAGGGAGAAGGTCACTTAGGATAGTGGGGGACACAGAAGGTCACTTGAGCTAGTGTGGGGAGAGGTCACTGGAGCTAGTGGGGGGAGGGAGAAGTCACTGGGATTAGATGGGGAGGGAAGAGGTCAATGGGGCTATTGGGAGGTGGCAGAAGGTCACTGAGGCTACTGGGGGAGGGGGGGGAGGTCACTGGGGCTAGTGGGAGGAGGGAGAAGGTCACTGGGGATAGAGGGGGGAAGCAGATGGTCACTGGAGATAGTGGGGGAGAGAGGAGATCACTGGAGCTACTGGGGAAGGGGGGGGGGGGGAGAGGAGGTCACTGGGGGTAGGCAAAAAGCCACTGGAGCTAATGGGGGGAGGGATGAGGTCACTGGGGCTAGCAGGGGCAGGAAGAAGTTCACTTGGGCTAGCAGGGGAGGGAGAAGAACACTGCAGCAGGGGGGGGGGGGGGGGGGGGGGGTAGGGGGGCAGAAGGTCACTGGGGCTACTGGAGGGGGCAGGAGGCCACTGGAGCTTAAGGGGAAGAGGGAGGAGGTCACTGGAGCTAGTGGGGGGAGGGAGGAGGTCACTGGGGCTAGTGGGGGCAGGACAAAGGTCACTGGGGCTACTGGGTGGAGCAAGAAGGTCACCGGAGCTAGCGAGGTGAGGGAAAGGTAGTTGAAGACAGTGGGGGCAGGTAGATTTATACTTACTATTCTGATTGCAGGTGTCCATTCCTCTACTGTCCTAAGGGGGCAAGGCTTCCTCCAGGCTGGTCTTCCTCCTGTCAGACGAGCACTCCTTAGTGTACAGGAAAGGCTGGGGTGACCTCTCCCCAGGGGAGCGGGGTTTCCTCTGGAGATGATATGAAGCTTCCTCCAGGACAGGTACACTTCCACCTTCCAGGCACTGCTTCTAAATCAGCTTCCAGGGGCTACAGATGGCCTTTCCTGCATGTGGATGGCAGGGCTCACATTCGCCGGCCACCCTATCATCCATGTCCCGTGTGGGGGCGGGGCTTCCGCGATTGGGGGCGGGGCTTATGGCGGCCAGGAAACCTCTCCTAAGTGTCCCAGATCGGGACAGCTACTTGTTGTCATAATGGCCTGGGACCCCAGCAGAGCCTCAGCCCTCAGCTGCCTGTCAGTTACTTCTCCTCCCCAGTCCCCCACACTCAGCCAGGAACACATCAGCAGCAAGCTGACTGCTTCAGTGCCCTGATGGCTGCTGCAATGCCGCTGCAGGAAGTCATTGTCACCACGTGGTGATTACTTGTTGCTGGCAGCCATGGCAACAGGAAGCCCAGGAGGAGTCAGTGGAGACAGAGAGGTGATCGCAGAGCTGCTTCTTCTACCTCTTCAACTAGCGTCACCCTCTCTCTGTCAGTCCCGTCCTTCTGCCTGCGCCCCCTTCTCCTCAGTGCTGCACTGCGCCCCGTGCTGTGGCACTGTCCGCACGCCTGTAGAAACGGGCCTGCATCCAGTGACCAAGTGTGCCAAGTTTGAAAACTCTGCGATTAACAGTCTAAGAATGGTCGTAGTTTACATTTTTCCATTGTAAATGAATTGCTGAAATTTGATTGGCTGACAAATTTGATCGCCCAGGTGTGCAGAGGAGACGTGAAACCCCCAGAACATAACATCCCAGGTAGTAAGGGATCTGTATACCAAGTTTTGTTTAAATCGGTCAAGGCGTTTTTGAGTGATGGCGGCACATACATACATACATACATACATACATACATACATACATACATACACATCCAATTTTATAGATACACTGTAGATTCTATTATACTTTACATCCTTGGAACAATACCTCACACGAGGAAGATGCAGTACTAATCTATTGAAATGATTATTTCCAGAATGAAGTGGGCACCTGAAGAGACATTATCATTTATTTATTTACATAGTGCCAACACCTTTCGTAGCACTGTACACACTACAAACCCGGGGCGAGACTAGAAATCACTGGGCCCCCATGCAAAACTTTGGATGGGGCCCCCTCCCTCCAAGGAGCCTGGGGGCTGTACACAAGAGCCTGATGCACTCTGAATAGGTACTGTCTACAAATCTTTGTCTGCAAAACGTTGTATAATTCCTAATCAGTGGCTGAGCAGATGCAGTCATTAGAACAATTGTGCAGAGAGCAGAACATTTTTTTCTCTCTTTCCACTTAGTTGTCAGTCTCTCAGGACAGGGCCCCCTGTGGCTTCTGGGCCCCCTTGCAGGGTCTATTGTTACGCCCCTGCTACACACCAAATAGTGGTGAGCATAGATACATGAGACGTTCACAATTCTGTACAATCAGGACATCCAGCAATACAAGTACCAATACATGTATAGTTGATGTGTGGCTTGAGACATCACCAATACTGGTACATGTTCATATGAAAAATTACAGCAAAACAGGAAACACTAGGATGCATGTGATGTTTCATTATGAAATAAACATGTAAAATTCCAATCCTACTGTACCCATACACCTCTAGCTCTGCCTCCAGATTGCACAGAATGTTGAATCTGAGAGGGATCTGTTTCCTGCCCACACACTGCAGACAAATTTCCAATAGATTTCAGCATGATCAGCCTAAATGTATTAGAGGCATAGAATCATCAGGAGAAGCCTGATATTTTATAAATGGAATTTAATGTCAGCCTCCATATTGCTCTCATTTCAGGTTCCCTTTAAGAATCAGGGCTCTATCACAGTTTTTTTCTGCAGCAACTAGACTATAGGGTGAATCTCTCTGAGGACATTGTTGACCATACACAACCACTTTGATCAAATCTGCCAGTAACCCATTGCTTCAACATGATCAACTGACTTTTAATCAATTTGTGCAGCGTATCAATGGAAAGCAGTGGTGCTCACCACCAGGTCGTGATCACGCTTACGCGTGGATTCACGACCATTTTGACGCATTCCGCCTCGGACACGCTAAGCCGTGAACAGATTTTCAACCACGAAAATCTGCTTCGGCTTTGCGTGAATGCAGACAGAAATCCGCATTCACGCTCGTGAAACCCGGCGCTGAAGTCGTGGTTAGCGGAAATGCGTCAAACTATGGGGAAGTGACACATTGCAGGCCAATCAGAGGGCCCCAGCCAGGCCCTAGCAACCAATCACAGGAGGGGAGCTATGCCCTCCCCTCCTGAATATAAAGCGGCGGCCATGATGAAAAAGCTCTGTCCTTGCTAGACTGTGGTGCTGAGAGGATTATCTCCAGGCCATTGTTGTTTGAGCAAGTGCATTTATTGTGTTAAAAACAAAGCGGTTTTTTTGCTAACACTGCTCTTATACTGTACACAGTTAGCTAGTCAGTGAGTGATTGCTGTAGTTAGTTGTAGTCAGTGTAGTGTAGTGGGAGTGTGGGAGTCTAGTGATTATTTAACTGTGTGTAGTGCAGGCAGGTTCAGGGCTGCAGTGTAGTCAGTGTAGTGGGAGTGGGGATTATCTGTGTGTAGTGCAGGCAGGCAGGTTAGTGCAGCTGCAGTGTTCACTTGTATATTCCAGTGACAGTTATACACTTGTACTATTTGCAGGCAGCCAGTCACACCGCCGGCGCCGCCACTCTCTGCCAGCGCTGTTCATTCATTCTGTCAGTGACCTTGTGCCGTGCCCAGTGCCCACTGCTCGCTCGCTGGCATATAAGCATCTCATTACACACTTGTATATTATTTCAGTGACAGTTATACACTTTACTTGTACTATTTGCAGGCAGCCAGTCACACCGCCGGCGCCGCCACTCTCTGCCAGCGCTGTTCATTCATTCTGTCAGTGACCTTGTGCTGTGCCCAGTGCCCACTGCTCGCTCGCTGGCATATAAGCATCTCATTACACAGTGTGACATCCTTGTGTGCCCACTGCATCCTTCAGTGACCTAGTTGTATATCCAGTGCCCACTGCATCCTTCAGTGACCTTGTACTGTGCCCACTGCATCCTTCAGTGACCTAGTTGTATATCCAGTGCCCACTGCTGTGCCCACTGCATCCTTCAGTGACCTTGTACTGTGCCCACTGCATCCTTCAGTGACCTAGTTGTATATCCAGTGCCCACTGCTGTGCCCACTGCATCCTTCAGTGACCTTGTACTGTGCCCACTGCATCCTTCAGTGACCTTGTACTGTGCCCACTGCATCCTTCAGTGACCTTGTACTGTGCCCACTGCATCCTTCAGTGACCTAGTTGTATATCCAGTGCCCACTGCTGTGCCCAGTGCATCCTTCAGTGACCTTGTACTGTGCCCACTGCATCCTTCAGTGACCTAGTTGTATATCCAGTGCCCACGGCTGTGCCCACTGCATCCTTCAGTGACCTTGTACTGTGCCCACTGCATCCTTCAGTGACCTACTTATATATCCAGTGCCCACTGCATCCTTCAGTGACCTTGTACTGTGCCCACTGCATCCTTCAGTGCCCTTGTACTGTGCCTGGTGCATCCTTCAGTGACCTTGTACTGTGCCCACTGCATCCAGTGATTCATTACTAGCAACATGTCTGGCAGGGTTTCGCGGGGTGAGAGGAAAGGGAGTTCAATTGCCTCAGCCACTTCTGGGACTGCTCCACGTCCAGGGAGAGGACGCCCAGCTGTACGTAATCGTGATGCAGCAGAAAGGGGGGCAGCAAAGCCTGGGCCGAGTCAGCGGACGCCATTGTCCAAATATTTTAAAGTTTCTGGTCCCTGTGTGGTGGTTGAGCAAATGGAACCTGACGTACTCATGGACATCATGACTTCCTCCCAGACCTCTACTGTGAGCACCACTCCAAGCAGCACCAGCAGCAGCAGCCAACGTCCCACGCTTGTTGTGACATCCACCCCAGCACCCACTGGTCAGCAGCCCTCCCAGGATGACACCGTTCTGTCCCTCAGTCCGGCATCTGGGAACCTGCTGATGCAAGAAGCTCAGGACTTACTGGGGACTGCTGTGGCAGAGATTGAGATCGGGCCACAATCACAAGCGTTGTTGAGTTCTGGTGATGAAGAAGAGGGGTCTGTGTCTGGGGATGTAGGGACAGAAGAGGAGGCGGGGGAGTCAGAGGAAGAGCTGGATTATGATGATGCTGCTGATGATGCCGACGTTGTGGACCCTAACTATGCGCAGCCTGCTGAGCCCGGGGAAGAATGGTCAGATCAGGATGACGAGTCACCTCGGCCTAGGCAAGGATTTCGCCATATGTCAGGCAGGGGCATCGGCAGCAGTGGGCGTGGAGGAAGTAGACAGGACACTGCTTCAGCCGGCAGCACCACCATGCAACCCCCGGCAACTACTACCACACATTGTTCCGCTGCACCCTCTGCTAGTGGGGGCCGCAGTAAATTAAAGTCACCAGTGTGGGATTGCTTTGACGAATGTACAAAAGGTAAAAAAGGTACAAAAAAAGGTACAAAAGGTATGCGGTGTGCAGGTTATGTAGCAAAAGATTGAGCCATGGGAAAAGTCTGAGCAAGATGGGTACCTCATCCCTCCAGGGCCAGCTGAGAAGCCGCCACTGCCGCGAGTATGCGGAGTTTAACCACTTAAGGACCACAGTCTTTTCGCCCCTTAAGGACCAGAGCCTTTTTCTCCATTCAGACAACTGCAGCTTTCACGGTTTATTGCTCGCTCATAGGTGAGTGAGCGTTTGCCATCTGCTCCTATCATTCTAGCTGCAGCTGTGGTTCTCTGTGGGAAGGGAGGGCAGAGTGGGCAGCGGCAGAGCGCACAGTAGCAGGAGGGGGACCTAGGAGGAGAGCCTGGCTCTGAAGACAATCAGCAGCGCACGGCATCATTTGACAAGACAAGACAAATAACATTTATATCGCGCTTTTCTCCTGGCGGACTCAAAGCGCCAGAGCTGCAGCCACTAGGACGCGCCCTATAGGCAGTAGCAGTGTTAGAGAGACTTGCCTAAGGTCTCCTACTGAATAGGTGCTGGCTTACTGAACAGGCAGAGCCGAGATTCGAACCCTGGTTTCCTGTGTCAGAGGCAGAGCCCTTAAAGGGACTCCGAGCAGTGCCTGTGTGTATGCCTTTAAGCATACCCACAACTAATTAATTAAATCCTCACACCTACCAGCATGAAGTTTGTAATTATATCCCCCTGGGTTCCTTATATTTCATTGCATTGTGCTGAATCGAGCTGCCGACTTTGGAGAAAAGTCGTCCTGTGGCTGCGATTTGGATCGTGAAAATAGCGAAAACTAAAAGGCATAGGGCGTTTATATATCATTGGAAAGAGGAGAAAGAGAGCTTTAAAATGATATGCATCTTTCCATAGGTAGTGCACTGCTCAGAGTCCCTTTAACCATTATACCATCCAGCCACCGCTGACAGGATGGCGAGGGCTAGTTTATGTGCTGATGAGGCCCCTTTGACTCTGAGCCCCAAGCGACTGCTTTTGTTGTCTGGTCGGTAATCCGGTCCTGACTGCACGGCTTTAGTAAGTAACTAGCTGATGGCCCGGCATTGCCTGGGTATGCATTTGGCTTTTTGTTGGCCCATTTTTTCGCGTACGTTAAAAAGGGGCGCTGGGAAAAAAGGGCGCCGGGTTTTTAACGATAAGCATGGATAACGTTTAAAAATGTATTGTACTGTATTTCGTTTAAAATTAATGTTTTATAAAGTTATAAATCATTAAATAATGTGCATTAAATCGGCAATTGTAAAAACGTTAATCTTTCGTTTAAATAGTGAAACGTATAATAACGTTTAAAAAAAAAAATTACTAAGTAACCCTCCCTGTACCTACCCCTAACCCCTAGACCCCCCTGTTGATGCCTAAACCTAAGACCCCCCCCTGTTGGTGCCTAAGTAACCCTCCCTGTACCTACCCCTAACCCCTAGACCCCCCTGTTAGTGCCTAAACCTAAGACCCCCCTGTTGGTGCCTAAACCTAAGACCCCCCTGTTAGTGCCTAAACCTAAGACCCCCCTGTTGGTGCCTAAACCTAAGACCCCCCTGTTGGTGACTAAACCTAAGACCCCCTGTTGGTGCCTAAACCTAAGACCCCCCTGTTGGTGCCTAAACCTAAGACCCCCCTTTTGGTGCCTAAACCTAAGACCCCCTGTTGGTGCCTAAACCTAAGACCCCCCTGTTGGTGCCTAAACCTAAGACCCCCCTGTTGGTGCCTAAACCTAAGACCCCCCTGTTGGTTTTTTCGTTTAAAAATAATGTAAAAAAAAAAAAAAATGTACTGTTTTTCGTTTAAAAATAATGTTTGAAAAAATATTGTACTGTTTTTCGTTTAAAAATAATATTTAAAAATGTATAAATCATTAAATAATGTGTAATCATGAGAAGCAGTAATAAAACATTAAGTCTCCGGGCGCCGCTTTTAAAACGTTATTTTTCTCCGGCGCCCTTTTTTCCTATCGGGCGCCCATTAAACGATATTTATTATAGGAGTGAATGGCGGCGCCCGATTTGTCCACTAGCCTCAGGCGCCCGAATTTACTGTTACCCATTTTTTCTAACCTTGACACACAGTCACTTAATAAACAAGTTTGTGAGCTTTATGGTCCTTGGCATTAATAACTTAAATTTTTCCCATTGAAATGAAACGAATCTGATTGGCTGTTTGTGGCTCCATCCCCTTTTGTGAATTTGAACACTAGTCACCCAATGACCGATTGTACCAGGTTTGAGGCCTCTGCCATTAACCTACCTGGCATTAAGCCTGTAATGGTGACGGTCAGGAAAAAGAAAGTGGTATGCCTGTCGCCATTACTAGCATGCTGCTAATGAGGTTTCCCAAAAAATAGGCATCCCCAGTATAGGGTATTATACAGGGCTGTGGAGTCGGTACAAAAATCATGCAAATCCAACTCAGACTCCTCAGTTTAGGAAACCACTGACTCTTACTCCAACTCCGACTCCAGGTACCAAAATGGCTCTGACTCCGACTCCTCAACTCCAACTCCTTAGTCTAATTCTTACCAGCTTGTGTATATGGTACAAAAATCACCTGACTGACTCCTCAGTTTATGAAACCACCAACTCCGACTTCAGGTACCCAAAATTTCTCTTCCGACTCCTCAACTCCGACTCGGACTCCACAGCCCTGGTATTATATGTGCCGCCCACCTCCTGATCCCCCCAATCCCCTCCCTCCGATCCCCAGCGCTTACTCTCCAGAACCAATCCCCAGCGCTCACTCTCCAGAACCCCGCGGCAGAGCTCCAGTCTTCTACTGCAGAGAATCCGGACTTGGCGGACCAACATCATGATGTCTTCTGCCAGGTCCAGATCATCTGCAGGAGAAGACAGAAGCTATGCTGGGATCGCTTCTGGAGAGTAAGCACTGGCGATCGGGGGGAGGGGAATCGGGGGGAAATATATAATACCCTATACTGGGGAACACCTAAACCTGGCTATCTATACTGTCCCCACCTGTACCTGGCTTCCCTTACTGGCCACACCTATACCTGGCTATCTATATTGGCCACACCTGTACCTGGCTTCACTTACTGGCCACACCTATACCTGGCTACCTATTTTGGCCACACCTGTACCTGGCTTCCCTTACTGGCCACACCTATACCTGGCTACCTATATTGGCCACACCTGTACCTGGCTTCACTTACTGGCCACACCTATACCTGGCTACCTATTTTGGCCACACCTGTACCTGGCTTCCTATACTGGCCACACCTGTACCTGGATACCTATACTGGCCACACCGGTACCTGCCTTCCTATTCTGGCCAGTGGCCACACCTGTACCTGGATATCTATACTGGCCACACCTGTACCTGGCTTCCCTTATTGGCCACACCTGTACCTGGATACCTATACCTGCCTTCCTATACTGCCCACACCTGTACCTGGACATCTCTTGGACGAATCTGCCCATCATCGCTAGATGTATGGCAACCTTTATATTTGTATTAGTGCAGGTTGAGCAGCTGCAGCTCGGGAGTGTAAATGATCAGAGATTTATTTTGGGAAGTAATTTTGAAATTTAGATTTGATCTGATTTCATGCTGCAAGCTTTTATTATACTCACTTTTTATGCTAGACCTTTGCTTGACACGTTTGGTTATTTACAGGAAAAAAAGGTTATGAAAATTAACTAACATTTTTTGCACAAAAATCCAGGAAAAACTGAATGCCGAGGAGGTTGACCGTGTAAGAAAGGCAGCAATTTAAAAATTCCCCTTGAAAATCAAGAGGGGAATTTTGATTGGCTCCACCCACTTTTCTGAATATTAATCCCACTCACCCAGTTGCTAACTGTGTCAAGTTTGAGAATCCCGCCATTAACAGTGTTAAGGCCCATACACACGTCGGATTTTTCCAACGACGGGTCGTTTGAACGTCCCGTCGTTCAGTCGTCCGCACGCCAAATCGGGCCTGTGTACAGTCCGTCGTTCGGGTGATAAGACTGGTCAAAATCAGTCTCATCACCCGAACGACGGACTGGATTTGGCGTGCGGACGACTGAACGACGGGACGTTGAAACGACCCGTCGTGGGAAAAATCCGACGTGTGTATGGGCCTTTAGAAAGGCTGCAGTTTATATTTTCCCCACATAAAAAATGTAGTTGTTAGCTCCGCCTACCTTGACACACAGTCACTCAATGATGAACTTTATAAGCTTTGGGGTCCTTAGCATCAATACTTTGTATTTTCCAAATGAAATGAAATACATTTGCTTGGCTGTGTGTGGCTCCACCCCCTTTTCTGAATGTGAATCCCATTCACCCAATGACCAACTGTAGCAGGTTTGATATCTGTGCCATTAACAGTGCAAGAATGGCAGCAACTTAAATTTTCCCCTTGAAAATCAATAGGTGAATTGTGATTGGCGCCCACTTTTCTGAATATTAACCCCAGTCACCCAGGGACCAACTGTGCAAAATTTGAGAACCTTGCCATTAACACTGTAAGAATGGCTGCAGTTTACATTTTCCCAGCGTAATTTATTTTGGCTCCGCCCACTTTTTGTGACCCTTACACACAGTCACCGAATTACCAAGTTTGTGAGCTTTTGGGTTCCTGGTATGAAAAATGTGTGAATGGAAGCAGTTTACCAACCAAATAAATCTGATTGGCTGTATGTGGCTCCGCCCCTTTAGTGAATTAGAATTCCAGTCACCCAATGACCGACTGTAGCAAGTTTGAAGCCTCTGCCATTTACAGTCTAAGAATGACAGCAGTTTAAATATCCCTCTTGAAAGTCAATAGGTGAATTTTCAATGGCTGTTGTAGGCTTCACCCACTTTCCTGAATAATAATTCCAGTCATCCAGTGACCAAGTGTGCCAAGTTTGAAAACTCTGCGATTAACAGTCTAAGAATGGTCGTAGTTTACATTTTTCCATTGTAAATGAATTGTTGAAATTTGATTGGCTGACAAATTTGATCGCCCAGGTGTGCAGAGGAGACGCGAAACCCCCAGAACATAACATCCCAGGTAGTAAGGGATCTGTATACCAAGTTTTGTTTAAATCGGTCAAGGCGTTTTTGAGTGATGGAGGCACATACATACATACATACATACATACATACATACATACATACATACATACATACATACACACACACATCCAATTTTATAGATACACTGTAGATTCTATTATACTGTACATCCTTGGAACAATACCTCACACGAGGAAGATGCAGTACTAATCTATTGAAATGATTATTTCCAGAATGAAGTGGGCACCTGAAGAGACATTATCATTTATTTATTTACATAGTGCCAACACCTTTCGTAGCATTGCACACACTACAAACCCGGGGCATGACTAGAAATCACTGGGCCCTCATGCAAAACTTTGGATGGGGCCCCCTCCCACCAAGGAGCCTGGGGGCTGTACACAAGAGCCTGATGCACTCTGAATAGGTACTGTCCAGGGGCATTTCTAGGGTCCTTGGAGATCGGGGGCACCTGTGGGCACCAGACGGGGAGGTATATGCGGCGCACGCAGCGCGCCGCAGCAAAAAACGGGCGTGGCCATGTGGTGAGTGGGCGTGGCCATGGGTGGGGCCAAATGTACATGAACTTAGCAGCGGTGTAAGCTACAGATAACGGGCCTGCCCATCGAAATATTGGATGGAGCCCCCTGTCCTTTATTTGGATAATTTACAATCAGTATAGGCATAGATCAAAGATGTATACGCACATACAATTTTGATTGGTCAATCACTGACCCCCAATTTTACCACCCCCGTGCAGTAAGTGGGCCAACAGACAATGAATTTTATGAACAGAGCTAAAATTGGCTAATCAAAATTGTATGTGTGTACCAGGCTTTACAGCTAATACTGTACATACTGAAAGTAGCAGGGATCAGCATACAATATAGCTGGTTTACAATCAGTAAAGGCACAGAGTAACACCTTACACTGTACACACTGGAGGTAAATCAGCACACAGTGCAGGCACTAGAGAACAGCGTATACTGTACATACTGTAGGCAGCAGAATTCAGCACACTGCAGCTAGCGTGCCAAAAATATGAGGATCACGTTGTGCGGCGTGCTTATCGTGCCGCACCGAAAAATTGGTGGGCCATGGACCAGAATATAGGTGTGGTAACGGCCGGTTGGAAACAAATTTACATGAACCTAGCAATGGTGGGACATTAGATTATGACAGTGGTGGCGAACCTTTTGGAGGCCGAGTGCCCAAACTGCAACCCAAAAGTCACTTATCTATCGCAAAGTGCCAACCGCAATTTAAACGAAATACTGTACAAACGTTTTAACTCATACATGAACATTATGGAAAATCCAAGTTGAAAATAAACTGTGAAGATAAACAATTTCATCCATCCTACTCCTGAAAAATGTATTCAATTTTTTAGAACCTCCCAGTTTTATTTTCTGTTTTAAAAAGCTAAAAAAGTAGGTTTAATGCTATTGTCTCATATGATAAGGATTCAGCTTTTCCCATAGTCTCGTAGTTAGCAATCATGTGACCCCCAACAAGACAAATTCAGCAATCATGAGGCCCCCAACAAGACAAATTCAGCAATCATGAGGCCCCCAACAAATCATGAGGCCCCCAACAAGACAAATTCAGCAATCTTGAGGCCCCCAACAAATCATAAGGCTCCCAACAAGACAAATTCAGCAGTCATGAGGCACATAAATAGACAGCATTTGAGATAAATAGGCAGAATCCCCCCTTAATATGGTAGCCCCCACGTTATGTAGTGAGTGACAGGGACCCCCAGGTTAGCTAGTGAGTGACAGGCGCCTCCAGTTAGGTAGTGAGTGCCAGGGACCCCGATAGTGAGTGCCAGGGAGCCCCTTCAGGCAGTGAGTGAGTGCCAGGGAGCCCCTTCAGGCAGTGAGTGAGTGCCAGGGAGCCCCTTCAGGCAGTGCGTGAGTGCCAGGGAGCCCCTTCAGGCAGTAAGTGAGTGCCAGGGAGCCCCTTCAGGCAGTGCGTGAGTGCCAGGGAGCCCCTTCAGGCAGTGCGTGAGTGCCAGGGAGCCCCTTTAGGCAGTGAGTGAGTGCCAGGGAGCCCCTTCAGGCAGTGAGTGAGTGCCAGGGAGCCCCTTTAGGCAGTGAGTGAGTGCCAGGGAGCCCCTTCAGGCAGTGAGTGAGTGCCAGGGAGCCCCTTCAGGCAGTGAGTGAGTGACCGGGAGCCCCTTCAGGCAGTGAGTGAGTGCCAGGGAGCCCCTTCAGGCAGTGAGTGAGTGACAGGGAGCCCCTTCAGGCAGTGAGTGAGTGACAGGGAGCCCCTTCAGGCAGTGAGTGAGTGCCAGGGAGCCCCTTCAGGCAGTGAGTGAGTGCCAGGGAGCCCCTTCAGGCAGTGAGTGAGTGCCAGGGAGCCCCTTGAGGCAGTGAGTGAGTGCCAGGGAGCCCCTTCAGGGAGTGAGTGAGTGCCAGGGAGCCCCTTTAGGGAGTGAGTGAGTGACAGGGAGCCCCTTCAGGGAGTGAGTGAGTGACAGGGAGCCCCTTTAGGGAGTGAGTGAGTGACAGGGAGCCTCTTTAGGGAGTGAGTGAGTGACAGGGAGCCCCTTTAGGGAGTGAGTGAGTGACAGGGAGCCCCTTTAGGGAGTGAGTGAGTGACAGGGAGCCCCTTTAGGGAGTGAGTGAGTGACAGGGAGCCCCTTTAGGGAGTGAGTGAGTGCCAGGGAGCCCCTTTAGGGAGTGAGTGAGTGAGTGCCAGGGAGCCCCTTTAGGGAGTGAGTGAGTGACAGGGAGCCCCTTTAGGGAGTGAGTGAGTGCCAGGGAGCCCCTTCAGGGAGTGAGTGAGTGAGTGACAGGGAGCCCCTTTAGGGAGTGAGTGAGTGACAGGGAGCCCCTTTAGGGAGTGAGTGAGTGCCAGGGAGCCCCTTTAGGGAGTGAGTGAGTGCCAGGGAGCCCCTTTAGGGAGTGAGTGAGTGACAGGGAGCCCCTTTAGGGAGTGAGTGAGTGACAGGGAGCCCCTTTAGGGAGTGAGTGAGTGACAGGGAGCCCCTTTAGGGAGTGAGTGAGTGACAGGGAGCCCCTTTAGGGAGTGAGTGAGTGACAGGGAGCCCCTTCAGGCAGTGAGTGAGTGCCAGGGAGCCCCTTCAGGCAGTGAGTGAGTGACAGGGAGCCCCTTCAGGCAGTGAGTGAGTGACAGGGAGCCCCTTTAGGGAGTGAGTGAGTGCCAGGGAGCCCCTTCAGGCAGTGAGTGAGTGCCAGGGAGCCCCTTCAGGCAGTGAGTGAGTGCCAGGGAGCCCCTTCAGGCAGTGAGTGAGTGCCAGGGAGCCCCTTCAGGGAGTGAGTGAGTGCCAGGGAGCCCCTTTAGGGAGTGAGTGAGTGAGTGACAGGGAGCCCCTTCAGGGAGTGAGTGAGTGACAGGGAGCCCCTTTAGGGAGTGAGTGAGTGACAGGGAGCCTCTTTAGGGAGTGAGTGAGTGACAGGGAGCCCCTTTAGGGAGTGAGTGAGTGAGTGACAGGGAGCCCCTTTAGGGAGTGAGTGAGTGACAGGGAGCCCCTTTAGGGAGTGAGTGAGTGACAGGGAGCCCCTTTAGGGAGTGAGTGAGTGCCAGGGAGCCCCTTTAGGGAGTGAGTGAGTGCCAGGGAGCCCCTTTAGGGAGTGAGTGAGTGACAGGGAGCCCCTTTAGGGAGTGAGTGAGTGAGTGCCAGGGAGCCCCTTCAGGGAGTGAGTGAGTGAGTGACAGGGAGCCCCTTTAGGGAGTGAGTGAGTGACAGGGAGCCCCTTTAGGGAGTGAGTGAGTGCCAGGGAGCCCCTTCAGGCAGTGAGTGAGTGCCAGGGAGCCCCTTTAGGGAGTGAGTGAGTGACAGGGAGCCCCTTTAGGGAGTGAGTGAGTGACAGGGAGCCCCTTTAGGGAGTGAGTGAGTGACAGGGAGCCCCTTTAGGGAGTGAGTGAGTGCCAGGGAGCCCCTTTAGGGAGTGAGTGAGTGCCAGGGAGCCCCTTTAGGGAGTGAGTGAGTGCCAGGGAGCCCCTTTAGGGAGTGAGTGAGTGACAGGGAGCCCCTTTAGGGAGTGAGTGAGTGCCAGGGAGCCCCTTTAGGGAGTGAGTGAGTGCCAGGGAGGCCCCCCTCCAGCCGCCGCTTCCCCCCCCCCCCCCCTTACCTCGTAGCAGACCTCAGGATCAGCGGCGACCCGACCAGTAAGAGCGGGCGCCGGACGCACCCGCTCGATATGCGGAAGTGATGTCACTTCCGCATATCAGTGCGGGCGCTAGGTCCTAGCGCCCGCACGATTGGTCGCTGGCTCGCCGCCTGATCCTGAGGTCTGAGACTGAGTGACACGGCGGCCGCTGGAGAGAGCCGCTGCCAGAGGGGGCCGGGCTGAGATCCGTGGCACCCCAGGACAGATTGGGGGCACGTGCCCCCCCCAAAATAGGGCTAGCGACTCCCCTGGTACTGTCTACAAATCTTTGTCTGCAAAACGTTGTATAATTCCTAATCAGTGGCTGAGCAGATGCAGTCATTAGAACAATTGTGCAGAAAGCAGAACATTTTTTTCTCTCTTTCCACTTAGTTGTCAGTCTCTCAGGACAGGGCCCCCTGTGGCTTCTGGGCCCCCTTGCAGGGTCTATTGTTACGCCCCTGCTACACACCAAATAGTGGTGAGCATAGATACATGAGACGTTCACAATTCTGTACAATCAGGACATCCAGCAATACAAGTACCAATACATGTATAGTTGATGTGTGGCTTGAGACATCACCAATACTGGTACATGTTCATATGAAAAATGACAGCAAAACAGGAAACACTAGGATGCATGTGATGTTTCATTATGAAATAAACATGTAACATTCCAATCCTACGGTACCCATACACCTCTAGCTCTGCCTCCAGATTGCACAGAATGTTGAATCTGAGAGGGATCTGTTTCCTGCCCACACACTGCAGACAAATTTCCAATATATTTCAGCATGATCAGCCTAAATGTATTAGAGGCATAGAATCATCAGGAGAAGCCTGGTAGTTTATAAAGGTTCCCTTTAAGAATCAGGGCTCTATCACAGTTTTTTTCTGCAGCAACTAGACTATAGGGTGAATCTCTCTGAGGACATTGTTGACCATACACAACCATTTTGATCAAATCTGCCAGTAACCCGTTGCTTCAACATTATCAACTGACTTTTTATCAATTTGTGCAGCGTATCAATGGAAAGTCTAATTGAGCATGCTGGGAAATGTCAGTGCCATGGGGGCGAGGCAGGACTTGTGGGGATTCTATGGCATATAACGGTGCACTGCATCGAGCACTACAATGCTTGTAGTTTGATGGATGCTTGATTTCTGCTGAAATACAAATAGAGCTTGCCAAGTATAGTAGGAATCGATTACTATCTGATTGTATTCCAAACAACTAGAGATTGATCAGCTGCGCTTATATCAGGCCAGAACTGACCCATGCATGGCCAGCACCTAAGACATTAGGCTAGGGGCCTATTTGTTTCTGGCAAATCCCTCCCTCATGGCCCTGAGTCGGCTGCCAGCCCACCCCAGGTCTACCCTCCAACTACATTGTGGTCACTAGGGCCCTGTGGAGTTTTTGGCAGCATAGCGGCTCACCTGTCCCGGCCAGCACACTCATCCATTACTCAATGCACTCCCGTCTTCATCCTCACAGGGGCGCCACTCCTTTGTGACTCCGCTGACATGTTGCCACAAGTTACTTTGAAATACGTGTCAAATTTGGTGATGGTGCATGTTTGGGGGCTGCACAATGAGCCAAAACATTTTTCAGTTGTAAACTGCTCTTGTTTAAATGTGTGTTTACTTGCCTACAGAAATTTATTTTATTAAAAATTATGTGGTTTTTGCAAATTCTTTTTTTTTTACTTTTTCCCACTATTTGATACAGCAAATTTGGTGATGATAACATGTTCGGGAGCTTTGCAACTAACAGTGACGTGTCCTATATAATAACATCCCTTTGTTGCTGTGTCCCTGTGTCAGGGGTGCCTGCAGCGCATGCAGAGGACATGACGGGCACCATGCGCGCATGGGGGGGGGGGGCACGGCCATGCTGGCACATGCATGTCACGGCTGTGTACGGTGCATTCCCTAGTGTCCGTTATTAAACGGGCTTTGGGACTAGTACTGAAATAATATGATTGCATTGGGGTACATATCCAACCACTATTCAGATTTAGAATAATTATTAAAGAGGGACTGTGGGGCCGTATGGCAGAATGCAGTAATTTATTTAGGATACCCACTTTTATGGTCATTTTCCTGGTTTCCACATCAGAAACACTTCCTATCTCTGTTCAATGCTGTATATTGGTATGTAGCCCCGCCCTCTAAGTGATGCTTAGCCTAGGCCAGGGCTGCCCATTATAGATCGCAATCTACCGGTAGATCTCGAAGGACTTCATGGTAGATCCCAACTTCTTGCACTGCTCACCTCCCTGCGTTCCACTGGCCGCTCACTCGCCGCTGATCTCCTCTCGGCATAGACGCTGATACACCCGCTGCTTCCTGTTTAGCCGGAAGCAGCGTGTGTATCAGCCTCTATGTAGAGAGGGGAAGATCAGCGGCGAGTGAGCGGCCAGTGGAACGCAGGGAGGTGAGTAGTTATGTACGCTTCCTGCTGCGCTAATTAATTACTCTGCATCTGATCTGAGGGGGGAGCACGGAGGGCGGCCCAGGGAGAGGGAGGGAGAGGTCGGGCTGCCCTCCCCGCGGCTCCCTCCATTACAGCGCCCCTCTTCCAACAGCGCCCAGGGTGGCAGCACGGGCCGCACAGCCCTAAAAACGGGCATGGTGAGGCTGTGTGACCCAGCAAAGCTGGTCTGCATTTATTAAACATTGTCTGGTCACTTGTCCACCATGCAGTGTATAAGCTCTACACATGCATTTGTCTGGCATTTGTTGGGCAGTTTCCCAGCATTTACTGGTGTGTATCATTTTGGCACCAGCATCAGGTATTCAAGTTACAGCTAAACAGTACTTGCAGTGCAAGAAGTCTGGATTCTGAATAAGATGAAAAAAAGAAACATCAATAAGGGTCAGGCAGGAGGAGAGAGGACACTCATGCTACAATTTGTACATCAATATGTGTCACTGTGTCCCTGAGTTACCTTTATGAATTCTGTTAGATGAGGTTAACTTGTATACTATGAACTACTCATACTGAGCACTAGAGGGCACCCCCTGACCATGTTCAATGAGTTACAGTCTCGTCAGTAGATCTTTGCCCACGGTTAGTCATCAGTAAAAGCAAGAAGTTTTGAATCAGGATGCATATTCAGCAGTGATGCATTGTGGGACACCTTAGAGCTTTGTTGTCCCTGATAGCTAAACAGACTTCCAGACCCGCTGGAATGCAATTATGTATGGGCATTATTGCTTCTACTGTTCAGTAAGCCAGCATCCATTCAGTAGGAGACCCCGGGCAAGACTCAATTACACTGCTACGGCCTACTGAGCATGCTCTGGGGCTTTAAGTCCGCCAGGAAAAAAAGCGTAATGTAAATGTTATTTGTCTTGTGACCAATAGTATAACCTTTTTATTGCCAATGGGTTTGTTTTTGCTGCTGGACAAGAAGGGTCAGGGTGAGAGTCAAGTATGTGAGGTGGTGGCTGCGGCGCTTTGCAGGTTCACAAGCAGAGAGCAGCCTTTTTAATCATCAATATGATCCAATCATATTGATGATTGGGAGGATTCCTTTCTGTTTGTGAGCCTGCACAGCACCGCATCTATCACTTCATGCTGCTTTCGGGATAAGGAATATATCCATCTGTGGCAGCAGTGTGGAATGGTGTATATAATTGACCCAGAATCTTACGGTTATTTCCAATCGAAGGAGTTACATTTTACCTGTAAATGTTTGCACAGCAACCATGTCAGTGTGACATAAAATCAGGTTCAATCAGCTCCTAACAAAAAGAAATAGCCTTTGAGCACTCTCTTGTTATCAGGATTGTTTGCAGAGACAGAAAAAAGTGATGAAAATAAAAGCAAACACAGGCAAACTCCTAGTAGACTTTATACTATATGTATGTGTACTGTGTTTTTCTTATCATGTCATGTGTAACTTCAGGTGGACTGTAATAGGGAATACCGTATATACTCGAGTATAAGCCGACCCCCCAACTTTTACCTATAAAAACGGAAAAATATGATTGATTTGTGTATAAGCCGAGGGTAGGAAATACAGACCTTTGTGCCACCCCAAAAGCAGAGTACATAGCAGATTTTGATGGATGTGGTCAACCTCTGAGCCAGATTTTGGTAGCAGGTTTTTGATGGCTACCCACCCAGAGCTGGGCAATATCTATGGCAGACCTCTGTGTCCCTCTGAGTACCATACCCTCACCTTATGTGCACTGAGCAGTTTGACTCCACTTTGTACTTTACTTGCTGATTTAGATGGCACAGTGCCACCGTGTCTCCCCCCCATCCTGCCACCAGAGTTGAGCAAAAAGCCCTTTGTCCCTTGAATGTCTCGGAATGTGCAGCGCGCTCTCTTCCCCCTTACCTGCCACCAGAGCAGAGCATAACGAACAGATCTTTGTACCCCCCGAGTGTCCCTCCATATGCAGAGCGATGTGCGGTTCTAATTTACCGGGGTCCGTGCTGCGAGGATTCTTCTTTAGCTGACGTCAGTCGCATTCACTCATCACTATTAGCCCTGCGGTGGCGCGTGTGATGAGAGGCGCCACCAGAGGGCATGATAGCTATGAGTGAATGCTACTGACGTCAGCTACAGCCCGGCATTGCCTGGATATGCATTTGGCTTTTTGTTGGCCCATTTTTTCTAACCTTGACACAGTCACTTAGTAACCAGGTTTGTGAGCTTTATGGTCCTTGGCATTAATAACTTAAATTTTCCAATTGAAATGAAACGAATCTGATTGGCTGTTTGTGGCTCCGTCCCCTTTTGTGAATTTGAACACTAGTCACCCAATGACCGATTGTACCAGGTTGTTTGAGGCCTCTGCCATTAACCTACCTGGCATTAAGCCTGTAATGGTGACGGTCAGGAAAAAGAAAATGAAAGTGGTATGCCTGTCGCCATTACTAGCATGCTGCTAATGAGGTTTCCCCAAAAAATAGGCATCCCCAGTATAGGGTATTATACAGGGCTGTGGAGTCGGTACAAAAATCATGCGAATCCAACTCCGACTCAGACTCCTCAGTTTAGGAAACCACTGACTCTTACTCCAACTCTGACTCCAGGTACCCAAATGGCTCTGACTCCTCAACTCCAACTCCTTAATCTAATTCTTACCAGCTTGTGTATATGGTACAAAAATCACCCGACTCCGACTCCTCAGTTTATGAAACCACCGACTCCAACTTCCACTCCGACTTCAGGTACCCAAAATTTCTCTCCCGAGTCCTCAACTCTGACTCGGACTCCACAGCCCTGGTATTATATGTGCCGCCCACCTCCTGATCCCCCCCAATCCCCTCCCTCCGATCCCCAGCGCTTACTCTCCAGAACCAATCCCCAGCGCTCACTCTCCAGAACCCTGCGGCAGAGCTCCAGTCTTCTACTGCAGAGAATCCGGACTTGGCGGACCAACATCATGATGTCTTCTGCCGGGTCCAGATCATCTGCAGGAGAAGACAGAAGCTATGCTGGGATCGAGTCTGGAGAGTAAGCATTGGGGATCGGGGCAAGGGGAATCAGGGGGGGGGGGGAATCAGGAGGTGGGGGGGAACATATAATATCCTATACAGGGGAACACCTAAACCTGGCTATCTATACTGTCCCCACCTGTACATGGCTTCCCTTACTGGCTGTTATAATTTAAGTAGGCCTCAGTTACTTGAACTGAGTTAGTGAAAAAGGCTTGGTGTGTAGAATTGCCCTTTAAAGGAACGAGATCAATCCATTTGTTTATCCAACAATTACGGTATATATTGATCAATCTAAAGTGTACAGAGTGCAAGCCGCAGGGTAAAACCCAAATCATTAATAAGAATTGATTTGTTTGTATTTCGATTTCAGGAGTTTGGCTATATGGAGTCTAGAAAGCGGAGATGCTTGCAGCCGAGACAGACATGTCAGTCGGATAAGAGAAAGTTTCCAGAGGCCAATCCGAGTTTGGAGAACAGCGAGATTTCTGAGATCGGAAAGAAACTTAAAAAACTGACTGAGCAAAGCATAATGCAAATTGCTAATGTTTTTCTTTCCCAAGGAGGTGCTTTTATAATGAAGAGTACCATGCTGATAGTGATCCTAAGCTGCCATTCCATCCTAGGAGACCGAAGAGAGGACATTCTCATGAACAACAAGGGGTTAATGAGAACATCAGGCCCAAGCATGTTAATGTTTGGAGAAAAAAAGAGTCAGATCCTCTTCCACTTCCCTCTGATTGGCACGTAGGGACCAAGCAGGGAAGGAGGAATAGATCACTAGTGCGAGGTGGAAACAAATTTCATGGCACAATGTTGGTGAAAGGTATGAAGGGTCAGGTGTGCTGGATGGGTGATGTGAACAGCAGCGTAAATATTCTCTGGAATGTCACACTCCCGGAACCAATGCACCGATCCAAAGGTTGGTTAAAAGGTACATTGCAGTACAATGGGTACACGCAAAAGGTGGAGTGTGTTGTTCAAGATTACCTTGTCTTGGTTATCCAGAGTGAGATGGTTCTAAATTGGAGAGGAACAAGCAGGAAGCGTCATTTCTCCTACAGGAGAGACGCAGGGAACAATATCACACTCTGGAGCTACCAACAGAGAGTGTCTCTGAGACAACTATACGTGCGTAAAGGCTGGAAAGCCGAGGGGTTTTGGTTCTCAAAATGAGAAGTAAAAATCGATATCCAGCCACAGTTTCAGGTGACCAAGAGGGTGGGGAGAGCAATCCCGAGGAAGGGAGTGTCAACGTAGGTAACATTCTCACTACACGGGTCACAATATGAGACAATACCACACAGTCCATATTCAAGCACTTATCCTCATGCTAGATGGGTAAGTGAAGAGGTACTCTTAATTGAAAGATTTCAGAGAGTACATTCTTCCCGACCTAAGGTACGCATTTTGCCTCAGGACATAAGGGGCCAAAGGTCCAATCAGGACAGTTAAGAACATCTTTTGTCATCGATATGCTAATCAATTTCCCAGAAAAAAGAGTACCTACCGTATTCTTCTGGGGAGGACCACAAGGGTTAGCATGGGACGCGAGTTTAATGGACCAGGGGACTTTTTGGAGTAGAGAGGTAGAATCCTGGGATACATCAGGTAGCACCCCGGGGACTCTCTATGATGGAAGGGTGATGGGACTAAAACGGGGGAGTTTAAAAATAGCGCCCTTAGTCCGGGAGGATGAAGTACCATGGACATACGTTTTTTGCATCCCACCGTCCCTAGAGTTTAAAGGTCCAAATAGATCTTGCATGATGAGAAGGGGAACAGTGACAGTAAAAGTGGAGGTCCCCACGACTCCTAAAGCTCAGGTAGTCACTCTGCCAGTGACTACCCAGGAACCCCGCCTACTGTCATGTGATACACATCAGGTTGTAAAAAGTGGCCCTTTTCAGTTAAATCAACTGAGGGCGACTCCAGTTATCATGGAGGCCCAGCTTCAATTGATCACTTGGATTAACTTAAAAGAGTGGGTAATATCTAATATCTACCCTAACTGCAGCACTGTCGCTGCCACCCTGGTACATGCTTTTATGTCATGGGCACATTCCACAGGGAATAGTGTAGCCAGAAGGAGGTCTCGGGATGTAGCAGATACCATCTTGGGAGGCATGGGCACTGGAATGGGCGTAGCAAACAGTGTAGACATAGACGGTATGACAGAAGTTATTCAACAATTAGGCACATTGGGACAACAGAATGTGGGTACCCAACATCATCTGAACTTCGTTTTGGAACAGTTAACGCACAACACATATAGAGTTCAGGGGTACACTCAAAGGCACATTCAAATAATTCTTCAGTAGATGATTGCACATGCTAAGGGTACTGCATGGGAGACAGCATGCCTGTCAATGCAGACCGAGTTAAGAGCAGATTTTAAGATAATGGCACAAGCCTTTTCAGAAGGTAAAACCAGGGGCGCCTTAACCTACTGACCACCCAGGCAGCGGCTTGGAGCGGCTTTGATGGGGAAGGCGCAATAAATTACTGTCAGTCCAAGGGGAAATAAAAATTCCTGTCCTGAAAGACCGTTGTAAGGGACTGGAGAGAAATAGATTTCCTTCTGTTTTAAGAAGGCAAATTACACCAAGCTTTGCTTTTTTAGTAGGAGGGCATTTTGGTTCCTTTTATCCCCCTATACATTACTAGTAGCTTGGGTCACCCTGAGCTGCTTGGTTACTCTGTTCTACTCTCACAAGTGTTTTTAGGAATGCATCTAATAAGGATTCATAGAAAGATTTGAGACAGTCCCTCACTATTCAGTGTACAGAGGCGACAGCGCCCTACCCCCAAATGTTACTGAGTCTGCAGAGCGAGCGAGACAAACAAACCAACAGTAAACTCTGCAGACAGCCCTGTGCTCTGCTATAACTTTTGTTTTTCTCTGCTAGAATGTCTGGCATGTCTAGATGTCAGGACGCTCGCCATGACTAGCTATGGAGTGGTAGGATCATCTGATCCTCTCCCCATTGGGACACACAGCCTGCACTTCTCCCTGAATTCACAAGGACAGTGTTTGAAGTGTGTAATGGACACAGTGGGGGTTGCAGGTTTTGTCTTTCATTGTGAGTGAGTGAATAGGAGGGCAGCATCTAAAGCTCAAACAATGATAATGGACATGTAAGCAATGTGTGTAATTACATCCATCACTACTTATAATTGAAGATGGCATAATAATGTATTTCCATTAATGCTGTCTGTTTGCCCTCTCTCTAATGCTATGTACCACCTCGCGATTTTTCCAACGATTTTCCCAATGTCCATCTATTTTTTTTGAGCGACAAGTAGTCATTTACACGATGTCGTGACATCGCTTAGCGTTGTGTGGTGAAAAGTGACCGTCACTGAGGCTCGGATCTTTAAGATCCTTGACGACACCCCGTAAAGTACTGCGGTCGCCTGACTTCTCGTTGGCGCCCGTCCTGTAATGTCACGTGACATCTCGCAAACCCGCTGGCAGGAAGATGAATCGCTGGACGCTTGTCATGAGGGGACACCTCGCTGGATCCATCTTCCTGTGTTGTTGCAGTCACTGTGGTGAGTGTGGAGCTTAACTTTGCTTGCCCTCACCCTCTGCTCATGCTCCCTCTCCCACTGTCTCTCTGACCAAACAACTGCTACTTGGGGAACATTGTGTATTTATGTAGCACTGACATCTTCAGCACATTACAGAGTACATAGTCATGTCACTGACTGCTCACTGGAGCTTACAATTTCATCCCTACCATAGTCAAACTGTAATGTCCGACCATATTATTATCATGTATTTATATAGCACTGACATCTTCTGCAGCACTGTACAGAGTACATAGTCATGTCACTGACTGTCCTCAGAGGAGCTCACAATCTAATCCTACCATAGTCATAGTCTAATGTCCTACCATATTATTATCATCATGTATTTATATAGCACTGACATCTTCTGCAGTACTTTACAGAGTACATAGTCATGTCACTGACTGTCCCCAGAGGAGCTCACAATCTCATCCAACCACAGGCATAGTCTAATGTCCTACCATATTATTATCATGTATTTATATAGCACTGACATCTCCTGAAGCACTTTACAGAGTACATAGTCATGTCACTGACAGTCCTCAGAGGAGCTCACACTCTAATCCTACCATAGTCCTAGTCTAATGTCCTACCATATTGTTATTATGTATTTATATAGCACTGACATCTTCTGCAGCACATTACAGAGTACATAGTCATGTCACTGACTGTCCTCAGAGGAGCTCACAATCTAATCCCTACCACAGTTATAGTCTAATATTTTCAATATAGGATTGTTTTGGGGTAAACCAGTTGACTTATTAGTAGGTTTTTTAGGATGCAGGAAATGTCTGAAGACAGAAACTCCATGCAGATTTTGCCCTGGCCAATGTTCAAGCCTAGGACTCAGCACTAAAACGCAGTAGTGCTACCCACTGAGCCTCTATTCTACTCATAGAGATCTGCTCATCCATGTCATCAATTCTGACCCTCTACTACCCTTCCTCCCTCCATTCTACTTCTCTTCTCTTGTATCACTTACAGTACAAACACAATGTGCTTATCTCCAGAATGGATTATGAATCAAACCATTAGGCCCAGTGCACACCAAAACCGCTAGCAGATCCTCAAAACGCTAGCGGTTTTCGGAGCAGATTTCAGAGCGATTCTAGGCAAGTTTAGAGACATTTTCTAAACATGCCGAGCGTTTTTGTGAAGCAGATTACAAATACTGTTACAGTAAAAGCTGTTACTGAACAGCTTCTGTAACAAAAATGCCTGGAAAACTGCTCTGATCTAGCGTTTTTCAGAGCGGTTTGCATTTTTCCTATACTTTATATTGAGGCAGAATCTCTTCTGCAAACCGCAAATGTGCAGCAGGAGGCACGTTTGCAGTTTGCTAAAAACCTCAAACCGCTGGTGTGCACCATCCCATTGAAATACATTAGCCAAGCGTTTTCACAGACAGATGCGGTTGGCGGATCGCTGCTAAAACCGGTGTGCACTGGGCCTTAAAACCACCTTACCATATCAGCCCTTCAATGTCATGATATACCCACTCTAGTCCTATCCTAACAGGTGGTAACATATCTGCATATCTCGTAATGTTTGTGAAAAATTATTTTGAAAGTAAGAATGTCTTGCTTGATAATCCAATCTTGCAATGTGACTGCCATTGGAACTTGTAGTGTGGATGCTGTATTTATTTGAGGTGCATACTGGCAGCATGTGCTGTATGGCATACAATGCTGATCATCCACAAGGCAAACTTAGGCAGCTGCTTAGGGTCTAGAGAGAGTTTAGGGGCCTGGTGGTTGCTGGCCCCCACCAAATCTAACTAAATAAGTCAGGTGACCATCAGTGGAGGGCAAAGTGTTATCTTGCCTAGGGCCCCGTTTCATAGTTATCCCTCCCTGATGGCTTATATCATGTGTGAAGTGTTCTATAATGTATATGATTTTTGTTTTATTTTTTATGGGGGGGGGGGGGGGAGGCACAGGATTTCTTGCCTGGAGTGACAAGAAGGCTAGAGGCGCCCCTGGGTAAAACTCCTTTATAGCTGAGACTTGACAAAGAGCGATTTATCGATTTTCCGGGGGAAGGATCTTTTGCACAGAGGCACCGAGATGTTTGGATAAACAAATGGAAAGGGTGCGACAATTCTTTATGCACCGCGACTTCCTTAGTTCCTACCAATGGAGAAACCCAGGAAGTTTTTCCAGTAGTATCCCTGGGTACGCCTGTTTCCTCAACACATGTCTTACACCATGACCTGAGAGGTCAACATTTTTTGGTGCTAGACGGGGAGGTGAAACAAGTAGATTTGTCATCATGCTGGCAATTCTCAGAGAGGTACCTGTGTTTGCCGGGGCTAGTCCAATTTAGTGAGGAAGCCTGCTGCCTCAATAACACAGAATGCGCAGCTGCCATTCAAAAGATCCCTCCTAAAGCCAAACCAATATCTCCGGTGGCTGAAGGAAAAGTTTGTTTTTTAAACATGATGTCTAATGACACATTCAGGGTACATTTTCATAATTGTTCCGATAAGGTTGATCTTTCAAGGGGAACGTATTGTGTGAGCGGAGATCCCATATGGATCAAATCATCAAAGTTTGATTACATAGTTACATAGTTATTTTGGTTGAAAAAAGACATAAGTCCATCGAGTTCAACCAGTATAAAGTACAACACCAGCCTGCTCCCTCACATATCCCTGTTGATCCAGAGGAAGGCGAAAAAACCCTTACAAGGCATGGTCCAATTAGCCCCTAAAGGGAAAAATTCCTTCCCGACTCCAGATGGCAATCAGATGAAATCCCTGGATCAACATCATTAGGCATTACCTAGTAATTGTAGCCATGGATGTCTTTCAACGCAAGGAAAGCATCCAAGCCCCCTTTAAATGCAGGTATAGAGTTTGCCATAACGACTTCCTGTGGCAATGCATTCCACATCTTAATCACTCTAACTGTAAAGAACCCTTTCCTAAATAAATGGCTAAAACGTTTTTCCTCCATGCGCAGATCATGTCCTCTAGTTCTTTGATAAGGCCTAGGGACAAAAAGCTCATCCGCCAAGGTATTATATTGCCCTCTGATGTATTTATACATGTTAATTAGATCCCCTCTAAGGCGTCTTTTCTCTAGACTAAATAAACCCAGTTTATCTAACCTTTCTCGATAAGTGAGACCTTCCATCCCACGCATCAATTTTGTTGCTCGTCTCTGCACCTGCTCTAAAACTGCAATATATTTTTTGTAATGTGGTGCCCAGAACTAAATTCCATATTCCAGATGTGGCCTTACTAGAGAGTTAAACAGGGGCAATATTATGCTAGCATCTCGAGTTTTTATTTCCCTTTTAATGCATCCCAAAATTTTGTTAGCTTTAGCTGCAGCTGCTTGGCATTGAGTACGATTATTTAACTTGTTGTCAATGAGTACTCCTAAGTCCTTCTCCAAGTTTGATGTCCCCAACTGTATCCCATTTATTTTGTATGGTGCTAGACCATTAGTACGTCCAAAATGCATGACCTTACATTTGTCAACATTGAATTTCATCTGCCATGTATGTGCCCATATAGCCATCCTATCCAGATCCTGTTGCAATATGACACTATCTTCCTGAGAGTTGATGATTCTGCACAATTTTGTATCATCTGCAAAAATAGCAACATTGCTCACTACTGCATCTACTAGGTCATTAATAAATAAATTGAAGAGCACTGGACCCAGAACAGACCCCTACGTCATTCCTCAAATTGTTAAGAGAACTCTAAAGTTCAAAGCTCCACAGGAAGTTCCCATCCTGAGAGACAACACGCCATGGGACAAATGGGTACAGGTTTTGACACAAGATCACACTGTTAAAACGGTTAAACAAACAGAACACTAAATTAGAGGTAATATTTCACCATGATCAAGGGGATCTAAAAGAGGTTGAACACAAATACAAGCAGGTGAGTTCCAGTCTGACCTGGTGGAAAAGGTTTCTGGCGATATTCCAGGGACACTCGGACTGGGCCTCTACAATTCAAAATGTCTTCCTACATCCACTGGTCGTAGTGATGGGGGTGGCAATCTTGGGAATCATTATACAGGTGAGTTTGTGTGTGAAATTACGCAAACAAATTAACATGGTTCAGAGACTGGTGCCTCAAACAATATCATGAACCAATATTTCCAAATTAACCACTTGAGGACCACATAGTCTTTTCGCCCGTTAAGGACCAGAGCCTTTTTTTCCATTCAGACCACTGCAGCTTTCATGGTTTATTGCTCGGTCATACAACCTACCACCTAAATGAATTTTACCTCCTTTTCTTGCCACTAATACAGCTTTCTTTTGGTGCTATTTGATTGCTGCTGCGAGTTTTACTTTTTATTATATTCATCAAAAAAGACATGAATTTTGTCAAAACAATTATTTTTTTTTACTTTCTGTGCTGACATTTTTCAAATAAAGTAATATTTCTGTATACATTTTTGTCCAAATTTATTCTGCTACATGTCTTTGATTACAAAAAATCCATTCAGTGTATATGTATTGGTTTGGGTAAAAGTTATAGCGTTTACATACTATGGTGCCAAAAGTGAATTTTCCCATTTTGAAGCATCTCTGACTTTTCTGACCACCTGTCATGTTTCATAAGGTGCTAAAATTCCAGGATAGTATAAATAACCCCCAAATGACCCCATTTTGGAAAGAAGACATCCCAAAGTATTCACTGAGAGGCATGGTGAGTTCATAGAAGATTTTATTTTTTGTCACAAGTTAGCGTAAAATGATACTTTGTGACAAAAAAAAAAAAAGTTTCCATTTCTTCTAACTTGAGACAAAAAAAATGAAATCTGCCACGGACTCACTATGCTCCTCTCTGAATACCTTGAAGTGTCTACTTTCCAAAATGGGGTCATTTGTGGGGTGTGTTTACTGTCCTGGCATTTTGGGGGTGCCTAATTGTAAGCACCCCTGTAAAGCCTAAAGGTGCTCATTGGACTTTGGGCCCCTTAGCGCAGTTAGGCTGCAAAAAAGTGCCACACATGTGGTATTGCCGTACTCAGGAGAAGTATAATGTGTTTTGGGGTGTATTTTTACACATACCCATGCTGGGTGGGAGAAATATCTCTGTAAATGACAATTTTTTGATTTTTTTTTTTACACACAATTGTCCATTTACAGAGAAATTTCTCCCACCCAGCATGGGTATGTGTAAAAATACACCCCAAAACACATTATACTACTTCTCCTGAGTACGGCGATACCACATGTGTGACACTTTTTTGCAGCCTAGGTGCGCTAAGGGGCCCAACGTCCTATTCACAGGTCATTTTGAGGCATTTGTTTTGTAGACTACTCCTCATGGTTTAGGGCCCCTAAAATGCCAGGGCAGTATAGGAACCCCACAAGTGACCCCATTTTAGAAAGAAGACACCCCAAGGTATTCCGTTAGGTGTATGGTGAGTTCATAGAAGATTTTACTTTTTGTCACAAGTTAGCGGAAATTGACACTTTGTGAAAAAAAAAACAATATAAATCAATTTCCGCTAACTTGTAACAAAAAATAAAATCTTCTTTGAACTCGTCATACACCTAACAGAATACCCCGGGGTGTCTTTTTTCTAAAATGGGGTCACTTGTGGGGTTCCTATACTGCCCTGGCATTTTACGGACCCAAAACCGTGAGTAGTCTGGAAACCAAATGGCTCAAAATGACTGTTCAGGGGTAGAAGCATCTGCAAATTTTGATGACAGGTGGTCTATGAGGGGGCGAATTTTGTGGAACCGGTCATAAGCAGGGTGGCCTTTTAGATGACAGGTTGTATTGGGCCTGATCTGATGGATAGGAGTGCTAGGGGGGTGACAGGAGGTGATTGATGGGGGTCTCAGGGGGTGGTTAGAGGGGAAAATAGATGCAATCAATGCACTGGGGAGGTGATCAGAAGGGGGTCTGAGGGGGATCTGAGGGTTTGGCCAAGTGATCAAGAGCCCACACGGGGCAAATTAGGGCCTGATCTGATGGGTAGGTGTGCTAGGGGGTGACAGGAGGTGATTGATGGGTGTCTCAAGGTGTGATTAGAGGGGGGAATAGATGCAAGCAATGCACTGGCGAGGTGATCAGGGCTCGGGTCTGAGGCGTTCTGAGGGTGTGGGTGGGTGATTGGGTGCCCTAGGGGCAGTAAGGGGTCTAATCTGATGGGTAGCAGTGACAGGTGGTGACAGGGGGTGATTGATGGGTGATTGATGGGTAATTAGTGGGTGTTTAGAGGAGAGAACAGATGTAAACATCGCACTTGGGAGGTGATCTGACGGCGGGTCTGCAGGCGATCTGATGGTGTGGGTGGGTGATCAGATTGCCCGCAAGGGGAAGGTTAGGGGTTGATTGATGGGTGGCAGTGACAGGGGGTGATTGATGGGTGATTGATAGGTGATTGACAGGTGATCAGTGGGTTATTACAGGGAAGAACAGATGTAAATAATGCACTGGCGAATTGATAAGGGGGGGTCTGAGGGCAATCTGAGCGTGTGGGCGGGTGATTGGGTGCCCGCAAGGGGCAGATTAGGGTCTGATCTGATGGGTAACAGTGACAGGTGGTGATAGGGGGTGATTGATGGGTAATTAGTGGGTGTTTAGAGGAGAGAACAGATGTAAACAATGCACTTGGGAGGTGATCTGATGGCGGGTCTACAGGCGATCTGATGGTGTGGGTGGGTGATCAGATTGCCCGCAAGGGGCAGGTTAGGGGCTGATTGATGGGTGGCAGTGACAGGGGGTGATTAATGGTGATTGATAGGTGATTGACAGGTGATCAGTGGGTTATTACAGGGAAGAACAGATGTAAATAATGCACTGGCGAATTGATAAGGGGGGGTCTGAGGGCAATCTGAGCGTGTGGGCGGGTGATTGGGTGCCCGCAAGGGGCAGATTAGGGTCTGATCTGATGGGTAACAGTGACAGGTGGTGATAGGGGGTGATTGATGGGTAATTAGTGGGTGTTTAGAGGAGAGAACAGATGTAAACAATGCACTTGGGAGGTGATCTGATGGCGGGTCTACAGGCGATCTGATGGTGTGGGTGGGTGATCAGATTGCCCGCAAGGGGCAGGTTAGGGGCTGATTGATGGGTGGCAGTGACAGGGGGTGATTGATAGGTGATTGACAGGTCAGTGGGTTATTACAGGGGGGATAGGTGCATACAGTACACAGGGGGGGGGGGGATCTGGGGAGAATCTGAGGGGTGGGGGGTGATCAGGAGCACCCAGTGGACAGTTTAGGGCTTTAAAAAAATAGCATTGACAGATAGTGACAGGGAGTGATTGATGGGTGATTAGGGGGGTGATTGGGTGCAAACAGTGGTCTGGGGGGTGGGCAGGGGGGGGTCTGAGGGGTGATGTCCATACCCCCCAACCGTCCCGTTTTCGTCGGGATTCTCCCGATTTGGGGGGGCCCTCCCGCTATCCCGGGCCCCCCCTCTTGAATCCCGACGGCTGGGCATACATTTGGAGGCGGAAAAACTGATCCAGGCTCCAGCCGCGGTAATGAGGGATGCGGGAGCCGGCTTCAATACTTCCTCCCTCCCTCCCTCTCTGAATGCCCCCCCTGATGTATGTCTGTGTCCCCCCTCTCTGTAGGCAGAGTGAGCGGGCAGTCGGGTCCTCTTACCGCTGATGCACGCGTACACTGTCTCTGGCATCGGACCTCCATGTGCTTCCTGTTTACTATGACGTCACAGGAAGCACATGGAGGTCCGATGCCAGAGACAGTGTACGCGTGCATCAGAGGTAAGAGGACCCGATTGCCCGCTCCGCTGCGCTCACTCTGCCTACAGGGAGGGGGGACACAGACATACATCAGGGGGGGCATTCAGAGAGGGAGGGAGGGAGGAAGTAATGAAGCCGGCTCCCGCATCCCTCATTACCGCGGCTGGAGCCTCGATCAGTTTTTCTGCCTCCATTCTCTGCCCAGGCACCCCCCCACACACACAAGTGGCACCCTCCTCCCCACCCACGGGAATTCTCCCCACCCCCTCCACTGACAACCCCCCCCCCTACCCACCAAGTGTCAGTGTACCCTGGCCCCAGGCACCCTGCACCCTTCCCCAAGCACCCTGTCCCTCACCAGACACCCTTCCCCAGGCACCCTGGCCCCTGCACCCTTCCCCAGGCACCCTGGCCCCTGCACCCTTCTTACCCAGGCACCCTGTCCCTCACCAGACACCCTTCCCCAGGCACCCTGGCCCCTGCACCCTTCCCCAGGCACCCTGGCCCCTGCACTCTTCTTCCCCAGGCACCCTGCACCCTTCTTCCCCAGGCACCCTGCACCCTTCTTCCCCAGGCACCCTGCACCCTCCTTCCCCAGGCACCCTGCACCCTCCTTCCCCAGGCACCCTGCACCCTCCTTCCCCAGGCACCCTGCACCCTTCCCCACTGGCAACCTGCCCCTGCACCCTTCCCCAGGCACCCTGCACCCTGTCCCAGGCACCCAGTGCCTGGCCCCTGTCCCAGGCACCCAGTGCCTGCCCCAGGGACCCAGTCCCTGCATCCTGCCCCAGACACCCTGGCCCCTGCACCCTACCCCAGGCACCCTGCCCCTGCCCCCTACCCCAGGCACCCTGTCCCTGCCCCAGGCACCCTGTCCCTGCACCCTGCTCCAGGCACCCAGTCCCTGCACCCTGCTCCAGGCACCCAGTCCCTGCACCCTGCTCCAGGCACCCAGTCCCTGCTCCAGGCACCCAGTCCCTGCTCCAGGCACCCAGTCCCTGCTCCAGGCACCCAGTTCCTGCTCCAGGCACCCAGTCCCTGCACCCTGCCCCAAGCACCCTGCTCCAGGCACCCTGTCCAGGCACCCTGCACCCTGGCACCTTCCTCCCCCACCCACTAGCACCCTCATTTCCACCCAGTGTCACCCTCTTCCACCCACTGGCACCCTCCCCCGCACACTTCCTCCCATTGTCACCCTCTTGCAAAAGCAGGGGTGTGGCTTAAGGCCGCACAGGGGGCGTGGCTTAAGTGTCCCTCTTTCACATCTTCAAAAGTTGGGAGGTATGGATGTGGGCGATCAGGGGGCGGGGGGGGGGGAGATCAGTGTGCTTGGGTGCAGACAGGGAGGGCTGCAGCCTGCCCTGGTGGTCCCTCGGACATTGGGACCACCAGGGCAGGAGGCAGCCTGTATAATACACTTTGTATACATTACAAAGTGTATTATACACTTTGTAGCGGCGATCGGGCAGCTAGTAACCCGTCGGCGCTTCCGAACGGCCGGCGGGTTACAGCGAGAGGGGGGGCGCAGCCTGTCGCCGGCGGCTGATCGCGTCATGAATGATGCGATCGCCGCATAACCACGCCCGCCGCCGCCGATGGGCGTATTGCGGTTGTTTGGGCCCAGCCCTTGCCGCCGCCCATCGGCTGGGGGCAGTCCTCAAGTGGTTAAGCCACATAAGGGGTTAGGGGTATAAGTTTCAGCAGTACCTATGATGGAGCCGATTGTTTAAAGGTGTTTTTTAGAAGACACCTGGCACTGCTCCTTGGCTTAACCGACAAAAAAGTTTAACTTTTCTGTGATCATGCAAGTTTGTAAGTGATACGCAAGTGACGCAAATGCTGAGAATGTGGTATAGAGGGACTTAGAAGTAGGGCATACCCAAAGAGCGCTTGGTTACAGGAAGACCAAGAGGTCTTGCCTTCTCTCCCATGGATAACCACCTAGAGCAGAGAAGGTGTGTGAGCACGAGCATTGAAGAGTGAAACATGAAGAAAGAAACCAGGTACTGTTGGGTTCAGAAGCAGAGATCTGCAGATCAAGCCTTTTTAGGGGGGATTGTTATAATTTAAGTAGGCCTCAGTTACTTGAACTGAGTTAGTGAAAAAGGCTTGGTGTCTAGAATTGCCCTTTAAGGGGATTTTCTCTTAGAGAGAAAAGAGACAGTTCTGATTTTCAGCAGAACTGGTACCAGGGGCGTAGCTAGAAATGACTGGGCTCCATAGCAAAAAAATGTTATGCCCCCCCCCCCCCCCCCCACACACGAGCTTCCAACCCCACGGACCTCAAACCTCCCACCCAAACATTCCTCCAGGACCCTCCACCCCAACATTCCCACACCCCTCTAAGTACAGTCACAGAGGCGCTCACACGCTTTATGGACCTGAACCAGTTTCATATGCTCCTGTACTGCCTGATGAAGCGGGACTGTTGACCGCGAAACGCGTTGTGATTTTATGGAGCTGTGAATAAATTGTATATTTTTTACTCTGCATTTGAGTGTATGTCTACTACCAGAGGGAGGTAAGTCCACCTCGACTTCCCTCTTTTTATCATTTTTAGAACATTGTTTTACTCTGCTTGGCGCCTCTGTTCGTACATATTACAGCACTCCTGTACTGGCTGCCGTGCCTGGCAATACTGTGTTTGGCTGGATTGGGGATGATGTGTGGGCTGAAAGGCCTGGCAGTGATGCTGTGGCCTGGCTGGTGGTGATGCTGTGGCCTGGCTGGCGGTGATGCTGTGGCCGGGTTGGCTGGCGGTGATGCTGTGGCCGATGCTGTGGCTGGGTTGGTGGTGATGCTGTGGCTGGGTTGGCTGGCGGTGATGCTGTGGCCGGGCTGGCTGGCGGTGATGCTGGGCTGTGCTTGGCTGGTTGAAGTAAATGCTGGCCTGACTGGTGGTGATGTGGTGGCCTTTTTGACAGTAATTCTGGGCTGCTTGGCTGGTGGTGATGCTGGGCTGGCTGGCCTGGATAGTTTAGGTAGTGACAGGTGCCCCCTAGTTAAGGTAGCACCAGGAGTCCCCCAGTTCAGGCAGTAACAGGAGCCCCCCAGTTCAGGCAGTGACAGGAGCCCCCCAGTTCAGGCAGTGACAGGAGCCCCCCAGTGTAAGTAGTGACAGGAGCCCCCCAGTTCAGGTAGTGACAGGGACCCCCCAGTGTATGTAGTGACAGGAGCCCTCAGTTTAGGTAGTGAGTAGACAGGGACCCCCAGTTTAGGTAGTGAGTGACAGGCGCCCCCCAGGTTAGGTTGTGAGTGACAGGGGCCCCCCAGGTTAGGTAGGGAGTGACAGGGGCCCCAGGGGCGGAGCTAGGGGTGGGCGGGGTAGGACATGTGCCCCCGGGCGCTGGGTCCCTAAGGGCGCCCTGCTGTGCGTCTTTTTTTTTTCTTTTTTTTGTCATTTCTCTAAGTACTTTGCTAGGCTTGCTCGCTGGCCGGGGTCATCCTATGAGCTCAGTGACGTCAGTCCCCAGTGGAACGCTGCGCAGAACCAGCCCCATGATTCACTGCAGGGTGTGAGGAGGAGCCGAGCTGATGAGGCAGGAAGGCAGAGACAAGTTCGTCTGTGAAGCGGGAGTTTAGAGTGAGCTGAGCCAACGAGCCAGCAGCAGCCAAATCCAACTTGTCTCTGCTACAAATGCAGAGACAAGAAGAAATTAACCAGTTAAAGCTCCTCTGAGTCTGCCCGGCACCCCCAGGTAAAGAATGATGTTCCGGAGCAGTCTTAAGGGCGGGCAGCAGTGTCTGCTCATCGTCAGCTCTCATGATCTGTTTAGTGTCTCTGCGATTATCAGCCTGTACTCTAGTGATGGGTCGTTCGCGAACGAGCCGGCTCTAAGAGCCGGCTCTTTGCTGTGAACGACAAGAGCCGGTTCTCAGTTTTTAAAGAGCCGATGCCTCAGCCGCCCCACACAGCTCTGATTTGCTGTGTAATAAAGGGCGCTGAGGCATGCTGGGAGATGTAGTCCTGTAGTTGCAGCTTGTAGGAGTGTATGGGGCAGAGCAGAGCAGTAGCAGGAGGGATTGGGGCAGTCAGCGAAGCAGTCTGGAGTTGTCATGGAGACGGGGGCGGGGCTTTTACTCCGATTCTGAGTGGTGTCCAGTGATATTTAATGAAGAGCCGATTGAGAGCCGTAAGAGCCGGCTCTTTAATGGGAGCCGATTCAGAAGAGCCGATTCTCCGAGAAGAGCCGGAATTCCCATCACTACTGTACTCCGGCCAGCACAGGTCTGTGATTATTGCTGGTCAACGATCGTCCCCTTCTCCCCCACTAGCAGAGGGACATAGACATTTTTTTAACTATGTGGGTCAGATCTCTGCACATGTAACTCCTTTCACTCTCTCCCCCCTCCTCCTCCATATCAGCTGTGCTTCTTGTGTGTCATCTATCTCTCCCTCCCCCATTGATTTTTATCTTTAATCTCCTTTTTCATTGTGTTTTAAATTCTCTCTTTCTGTCTCTTTCTCTCCCTCCTTTGTCTTTTCACCTTCACAGCTTTGTCCATCTCTTTCCCACATTCCTGCCACCTCCCATCTATCTCATGGAGCAGGTTGTTATTTGCTGGTTAAAGCACAGTACTTTCAGTGCACATATCTTTTGGCAACAACATGTGGCCAAAATTATTGCTGATAATCTTGGCATCAATATATGTACACTTAATGCTTGAAGGTGGCATGTTGTCAGTGTGCCTAAACAGTTAGAAAAGGGTGCACAGCATGCCTTATCATTTGGGTGCTGCACTAGTTCATGACATACTGTAGAATGAATATGGTAATGCTGACAAGGTAATATGAGCACTGAAATCTGTCTAGCAGTGGTTGGGTGCTGGAGTTAGCAGCGGCTATGAGGTCTCCAGTTCCAGTTAGCAGTGGCCATTTTGCGACGTTGAATCCAAGCATAGAGTTAGCAGACGGTAAGGTCGGCTGATCTACTACAATGTTAGGTGGGATGATACTATTGGCTTCCTCTGGAGCCCAAGTGCCACCATGTGTACCTGTACCCTTGGAAAGTTGCAGTCCCTGGCTTGAATCGCAGGCTGCATGCAATATCTATTTATCTGTGTGGGTTTCCTCAAGGCAATCTGGTTTATTCACACATTCAAAAAATATTCTGATCCCACCAAAATAAATATATAGAAATGGCATAGACTATGGTAGGAAATTAGAATAGGATTATGGTAGGGATTAGATTGTGAGCTCCTCTGAGATCAGTCATTGACATGACTATGTACTCTGTAAAGTGCTGCAAAAGATGTCAGTGCTATATAAATACATGACAATAATATGGTAGGACATTAGACTATGACTATGGTAGGATTAGATTGTGAGCTCCTCTGAGATCAGTCATTGACATCACTATGTACTCTGTAAAGTGCTTCAGAAGATGTCAGTGCTATATAAATACATGACAATAATATGGTAGGACTTTAGACTATGACTATTGTAGGATTAGATTGTGAGCTCCTCTGAGGACAGTCAGTGACATATCTATGTACTCTGTAGAGTGCTGCAGAAGATGCCAGTGCTATACAGGGCTGTGGAGTCGGAGTCGGGGCAATTTTGGGTGCCTGGAGCCGGAGTCGGGGAAAAATGCAAACTCCGACTCCTAATGAATTTAAACTGTAATTAAAATAGAAAATATGATAAAATGTTCTATTTCTCAGATAATAGTCATCATAAATAATTTATACATACAGTAATAGTTGTGCTTAGTGCACAAAAATGAAATAAACCAATCAAAATTAGTTACTTGTGCTGCTTCAATAAAGCAGTCCCCGTATGATTGTGACTGTATATATGATGTGTACACAGGAATCTCTTATAGATACTAAATAACATCTATGCTGTAAGTATAAAGCCTGATGTGTAGCCGTGTCACTAATAGAGATGGTCAATGAGATGGAAATAATTCTGCGTTGATTCTGATTTATGCAAATGTATAATTTTTGCTCATGAAATCAAATAATTTGATATGTTGTTTACATTTGGTTTGGTGACTACGAATTAAATGGTACCTGAGAAGGATGAAAAGAAAAGTTTTATACATACCTGGGGCTTCTTCCAGCCCCCTTCAGGCTAATCAGTCCCTCGCTGTCCACCTCCACCACCTGGATCTTCTGCTATGAGTCCTGGTAATTCAGCCAGTCAGCACAGTCCAGCCGCATGCCGCTTCCACAGCCAGGAGCGTTCTGCACCTGCGCAACAGTGCTGCGCAGGTGTAGTACGCTCCCGGCGGCGGAGTGTGTGCATGCGCACTACGCCAGACTGGCTCAAGTACCTGGACTCATAGCAGAAGATCCGGGTGGCGGAGGAGGACAGCGAGGGACTGATTAGCCTGAAGGGGGCTGGAGGAAGACCCAGGTATGTATAAAACTTTAATTTCATCTGTCTCAGGTTTACTTTGTTACACAGTAGTACTATACTCTACATATGCACTCTCCACAGAGCTGCAGGGAATCCACTGAGAATGTTGAGCACATTGAACACAGAGGTGTTGTCTATCACCCATAAACCTGGTTCAGATTGTTCATGAAGAATGTAATAGAGGAAGAATCTCCTCATTCCCCTGCAGAGTGCCTGCACATCACTCTTACATGTACCCACAGTTACATTGCCTAGGGCCTAATAGATGTTCTTTGTTCTGGCCTGTACCTTTTACAAGTACTCTTACTAAGGACTAGTTTTAGTCTATGACTAAAGGGAATAAATATGGCATATGTATGTCTACATATCCTTCTCACTTCAGTTATCTTTTAAAATTCCTAAGCGTTGGCAGTTAAGAGACGAATTACATGTTTCATACTTTCATTCAACAAGATTGTAATCTGCAAATTAGAGGAGTCGGAGTTGGTTGAATCCTAAACTGAGGAGTCGGAGTCGGTGGATTTTTGTACCGACTCCACAGCCCTGGTGCTATATAAATGCATAATAATAATATGGTAGGACATTAGACTAGGACTATGGTAGGATTAGAGTGTGAGCTCCTCTGAGGACAGTCAGTGACATGACTATGTACTCTGTAAAGTGCTGCAGAAGATGTCAGTGCTATATAAATAGATAATAGTAATATAGTAGGAGGTTAGACTGTGACTATGGTAGGATTAGATTGTGAGCACAGTTCAATGTTATGACCTCATAGTTCAGCAACATTTGTTTGCATTTCAGAATCTTCCTCTCTGCTGCATTGCAACTTCATGTACATTTGGCTCTATTGCGCGTCATAAGAGTCTATTGGGGGCGCAAAAACTTTCTTTGTCCCCGGGCGCTTCAGTACCTAGCTACGCCCCCAAATACAAATGTTTATACAGGAAGTCGTGTCAGAGGCTAGAGAGAGATGCATCCGCGGAGCGCACGGAAGGTATGTATCTGCCGCCGCTGCCCCGCCGACTGCATATAGACTATTTAATGCTGGAGGGGAGAGTACAGAGGGGAGAGCCCGAGGTGAGGGAGGGGGGGCCATTTCCCCTCCCCACCGACGTGCCACCAAGCTTTCCCCTCATGCTGTGACCCCTCCAGCACCTAGCGGGGCATCCTGCTGCGGGCCCCCTGTGACGTAGGGCTCGGGCAGGCCCCATAATAACGCTATGGTTGCTTTGGCGATTGCAACGCCCCTGACTGGTACTGAACATTTCCAAGGCTGGCAGTTACCAGGAACATGTCCCTGGTAACAGGCCACAGGCCTAAACTGGCCTAAACTGCCCCAGACCGTGAGGCGGCAGAAAGGTAAACATAGCCAATATTTACCAAACATGGCATTCTTCGTATATAAGTTAGAGCGAGCGGAATATTAATTAAGTGGGTATGTGTTATGACACCACAAGGGGTCTGAGCCAATTGTAGGTGTGAAGGTATGGCTCAGATGATGTCACATTTAACTCTGTAGTGAGGAGTATTAAAAAGCAGGAGATAGGCTGCAGAGGGCACTTACTTTCTGCCTCCTGCCTCAACCTGTACTTTATCTTTATTTATGTTTTGACATTTTGTATGCTGTATATATGTAGTATAGATGTAACGTACTATAGACAGAAGATAAAGACTGGTTACCAATCACCAGGAATGGGACCAAGAAGCTGCACCGCAAAAGACTTACCACAGAATAATCTGCTTGGCTAAAGATGTAACGAACTGTATCTGTATATCTGTTGACTGAATAAACTCCTAAACTCTGAAGTTGGCCTGAGGAGTTCTATCTCCAATGCTGTTGCTGTGATGAGAGTCATGTTTGCAGCTCTTACAAATGAGTTGCTGGTGCCGGAATAAAGGTGTGTTGTGTTGTTGCCAATAGCAACCAACATATAGTTTCTTACACTGGCCACACCTATACCTGGCTACCTATATTGGCCACACCTGTACCTGGCTTCCCTTACTGGCCACACCTATACCTGGGTACCTATACTGGTCACACCTGTACCTGGATACCTATACTGGCCACACCTGTACCTGGATACCTATACTGGCCACACCTGTACCTGCTTCCCTTACTGGCCACACCTGTACCTGGATATCTATACTGGCCACACCTGTACCTGGATACCTATCCTGGCCACACCGGTACCTGCCTTCCTATACTGGCGACACCTGTACCTGGATACCTATACCTGCCTTCCTATACTGGCGACACCTGTACCTGGACATCTCTTGGACGAATCTGCCCATCATCGCTAGATGTTTGGCCACTTTTATATTTGTATTAGTGCAATTTGGGCAACTGCAGCTTGGGAGTGTAAATGATCAGAGATTTATTTTGGGGAGTAATTTTGAAATTTAGTTTTGATCTGATTTCATGCAGCAAGCTTTTATTATACTCACTTTTTATGCTAGACCTTTGCTTGACAAGTTTTGGTTATTTACAGGAAAAAAACATTTTTTGCACAGAAATCCAGGAAAAACTGAATGCCGAGGAGGTTGACCGTGTAAGAAAGGCAGCAATTTAAAAATTCCCCTTGAAAATCAAAAGGGTAATTTTGATTGGCTCCACCCACTTTTTCTGAATATTAATCCCACTCACGCAGTTGCTAACTGTGTCAAGTTTGAGAATCCTGCCATTAAAGGGAAGGTTCACGCAGGAGCTAAAAAAATAAATAAAAATACAAATCCACTTATCTGGGGCTTCCTCCAGCCCGTGTCAGGCAAGTTGTGCCCTCGCCGCGTCATCGGACGTCCTCCGGGCTGTACTGCGCAGGCGCAAAACTACTGCGCCTGCGCAGTACAGCCCGTAGGACGTCCAATCATGTCAGCGCGCACCAGTGACACGCACGTTGGAGCGCAGAAGAAGCCCGAGCTGGCAGCCGGCCTGGCCAGGTCGGGTGCGCCACCGGAGAAGACCGGGAGCCTGTGGAGCCGTGGCGAGGGCACGTCCTGCCTGCCACGGGCTGGAGGAAGCCCCAGGTAAGTGGATTTGTATTTTTTATTTTTTTTAGCTCCTGCGTAAACCTTCACTTTAACAGTGTAAGAAAGGCTGCAGTTTATATTTTCCCACCTAAAAAATGTAGTTGTTACCTCCGCCTACCTTGACACACAGTCACTCAATGATGAACTTTATAAGCTTTGGGGTCCTTGGCATCAATACTAATTCCAAATGAAATGAAACAAATCTGCTTGGCTGTGGGTGGCTACATCCCCTTTTCTGAATGTGAATCCCATTCACCCCAATGACCAACTGTAGCAGGTTTGATATCTGTGCCATTAACAGTGCAAGAATGGCAGCAACTTAAATTTTCCCCTTGAAAATCAATAGGTAAATTGTGATTGGCGTTTGTGGGCTCCACCCACTTTTCTGAATATTAACCCCAGTTACGCAGGGACCAACTGTGCAAAATTTGAGATCCTTGCCATTAACACTGTAAGAATGGCTGCAGTTTACATTTTCCCAGTGTAATTTATTTTGGCTCCTCCCACTTTTTGTAACCCTTACACAGTCACCGAATTACCAAGTTTGTGAGCTCCTTGTATCAAAAATGTGTGAATGGAAGCAGTTTACCAACCAAAGAAATCTGATTGGCTGTATGTGGCTCCACCCCTGTAGTGAATTTGAATTCCAGTCACCCAATGACCGACTGTAGCAAGTTTGAAGCATCTGCCATTTACAGTCTAAGAATGACAGCAGTTTAAATATCCCTCTTGAAAGTCAATAGGTGAATTTTTAATGGCTGTTGTAGGCTTCACCCACTTTCCTGAATAATAATCCCAGTCATACAGTGACCAAGTGTGCCAAGTTTGAAAACTCTGCAATTAACAGTCTAAGAATAGTTGTGGTTTACATTTCTCCATTGTAAATGAATTGCTAAAATTTGATTGGCTGACAAATTTGATCGCCCAGGTGTGCAGAGGAGACGTGAAACCCCCAGAACATAACATCCCAGGTAGTAAGGGATCTGTATACCAAGTTTTGTTTAAATCGGTCAAGGCGTTTTTGAGTGATGGCGGCACATACATACATACATACATACACATCCAATTTTATAGATACACTGTAGATTCTATTATACTGTACATCCTTGGAACAATACCTCACACGAGGAAGATGCAGTACTAATCTATTGAAATGATCATTTCCAGAATGAAGTGGGCACCTGAAGAGACATTATCATTATTTATTTACATAGTGCCAACACCTTTCGTAGCACTGTACACACTACAAACCCGGGGCGTGACTAGAAATCACTGGGCCCCCATGCAAAACTTTGGATGGGGCCCCCTCCCACCAAGGAGCCTGGGGGCTGTACACAAGAGCCTGATGCACTCTGAATAGGTATTGTCTACAAATCTTTGTCTGCAAATTTTTGTACAATTCATAATCAGTGGCTGAGCAGATGCAGTCATTAGAACAATTGTGCAGAGAGCAGAAAGTTTTTTTCTCTCCTTCCACTTAGTTGTCAGTCTCTCAGGACGGGGCCCCCTGTGGCTTCTGGGCCCCCTTGCAGGGTCTATTGTTACGCCCCTGCTACACACCAAATAGTGGTGAGCATAGATACATGAGACGTTCACAATTCTGTACAATCAGGACATCCAGCAATACAAGTACCAATACATGTATAGTTGATGTGTGGCTTGAGACATCACCAATACTGGTACATGTTCATATGAAAAATTACAGCAAAACAGGAAACACTAGGATGCATGTGATGTTTCATTATGAAATAAACATGTAAAATTCCAATCCTACGGTACCCATACACCTCTAGCTCTGCCTCCAGATTGCACAGAATGTTGAATCTGAGAGGGATCTGTTTCCTGCCCACACACTGCAGACACATTTCCAATAGATTTCAGCATGATCAGCCTAAATGTATTAGAGGCATAGAATCATCAGGAGAAGCCTGGTATTTTATAAATGGAATTTAATGTCAGCCTCCATATTGCTCTCATTTCAGGTTCCCTTTAAGAATCAGGGCTCTATCACAGTTTTTTTCTGCAGCAACTAGACTATAGGGTGAATCTCTCTGAGGACATTGTTGACCATACACAACCATTTTGATCAAATCTGCCAGTAACCCGTTGCTTCAACATTATCAACTGACTTTTAATCAATTTGTGCAGCGTATCAATGGAAAGTCTAATTGAGCATGCTGGGAAATGTCAGTGCCATGGGGGCGAGGCAGGAGTGGTGGGGATTCTATGGCATATAACGGTGCACTGCATCGAGCACTACAATGCTTGTAGTTTGATGGATGCTTGATTTCTGCTGAAATACTACCGCAAATTGAGCTTGCCAAGTATGGTAGGAATCAATTACTATCTGATTGTATTCCAAACAACTAGAGATTGATCAGCTGCGCTTATATCAGGCCAGAACTGACCCATGCATGGCCAGCACCTAAGACATTAGGCTAGGGGCCTATTTGTTTCTGGCAAATCCCTCTCTCATGGCCCTGAGTCGGCTGCCAGCCCACCCCAGGTCTCCCCTCCAACTACATTGTGGTCACCAGGGCCCTGTGGAGTTTTTGGCAGCATAGCAGCTCACCTGTTCGGCCAGCATACTCATCCATTACTCAATGCACTCCCGTCTTCATCCTCACAGGGGCGCCACTCCTTTGTGACTCCGCTGACATGTTGCCACCAGCTACTTTAAAATACGTGTCAAATTTGGTGATGGTGCATGTTTGGGGGCTGCACAATGAGCCAAAACATTTTTCAGTTGTAAACAGCTCTTGTTTAAATGTGTGTTTACTTGCCTACAAAAATTTATTTTATCAAAAATTATGTGGTTTTTGCAAATTCTTTTTTTTTACTTTTTCCCCACTATTTGATACAGCAAATTTGGTGATGATAACATGTTCGGGAGCTTTGCAACTAACAGTGACGTGTCCTATATAATAACATCCCTTTGTTGCTGTGTCCCTGTGTCAGGGGTGCCTGCAGCGCATGCAGAGGTCATGACAGGCACCATTTGCGCATGGGGGGGGGGGGGGGCACGGCCATGCTGGCACATGCATGTCACGGCTCTGTACGGTGCATTCCCTAGTGTCCGTTATTAAACAGGCTTTGGGACTAGTACTGAAATAATATGATTGCATTGGGGTACATATCCAACCACTATTCAGATTTAGAATAGATATTAAAGAGGGACTGTAGGGACGTATGACAGAATGCAGTAAATTATTTAGGATACCCACTTTTATGGTCATTTTCCTGGTTTCCACATCAGAAACACTTCCTATCTCTGTTCGTTCAATACTGTATATTGGTATGTAGCCCCGCCCTCTAAGTGATGCTTAGCCTAGGCCAGGGCTGCCCATTAGGTAGATCGCAATCTACCGGTAGATCTCGAAGGACTTCATGGTAGATCCCAACCCACCAACAGTGTCCATTCTGTATATACAAATGTGCTCCTAAAATTGTACATGGGTAAATCTGACTTGCTAATTTTTTAAAGTAGCTCACAAGCTGAAAAGGTGTAGGCACCTCTGGCCTAGGCTGTTCGCTATGTGAAGTTTTCCTCTCAGAACATTCTGGAAGACCAGGCATTATTCTCACGGGCTTTGGGAATTCTCAGAAACAAACATTCCTCAAAGCTGCACCTGACAGGACTAAAGATGTCGACATCTGTGATAAATTTCACGATGTAAATCAAACACTGACTAAATTACATATTTTTATCTATTTATTTTCAACATAACAACTTAAACATAACATAGGTAGTTGGGTGGAAAGAGACATTTGTACATCAAGTTCATGCAGGTGTAGGTTCAGCAGCAGTTGCAGCATATTTGCTGGTATTTCTGCAGCAGGAAACTGCAGCATCTGTAGAATGGGGAGCATACCCACTGCAGCCATCCTTCTCTCTCTGCTGTAACCTCTTCTTCCTCATCCATATCAATGACTACATGGTCATCAATTTTGGGAAGGAGTGGAACCTTTTCCTCCTCATCAACATGTACGGCTTCCTGGATTTCGGGTAGGAGTGGAACCTCTTCCTCCTCATCAATATTAATATGTACATGGTGCTGAATTTTGGGGCGGATGGCAACCTTTTGTTGTTCATAAGGATTCTTATGCATAGGACGGTGATGCTTTTGCTTGGGGACGGGAACATCCATCTTTTTTGTCACCTTGTCTTCCTTAGGAGTATGGATAAGGGCGTGGTGCAGGATGCTTTTCGGAAGCCCCGGGAGTCTCTTCTTTGGCAGACTCTCCTCCTTTGGCAGATTCTCCACCTGCCGGACGGGCTTCATTCTCTCATTTCTCTGGGGCAGTTCTTTCTTCTGCCGGATGAGTCCCCTTCTCTTGTAACGACTTGCCACCTGCCCGATGAATCGCATGAATCGTTGTCTCTTTCCTGTCTTCTTTCCTTTTTCCTGTTTTTTCTTTATTCCGAGTGCAGATTTCAGCCTCCCTGCACTCGTTTTGATCTTTTTCGTCGCCTTATCTTTCTTCTTCTGGCCAAGTCTAAAAATGAAAAGCAAACCGTTAGATGAAGAATGGAATACATGGCAGAATATTCTTCAAATGCCTAAATTCACTTACCTTGCTGCACGACTGGCGGCGCAGCTGCATGCTATGCTCAGGCATAGTGTGCAGAAAAGCTTCTCAACTTTTCCCATCCCGACTGTAGATTAGGCTGCCCAGCCGGGAAAAGCAGTATAAAAACGCAATCTAGTAGTGAGTCTCTCACAAGTGTCACCTCTTCACAAGTAAGAAGTGATATGAGCTCAGACTGGTTCCCTCTGGCTATTTATCCTCTGAGGTGTCGTGACATCACAATGCCTGAGGTGTCATTGTGACATCATCAGGCATACCTCCCAGCATTTGCAAATGAGAAAGCAGGACACTTAGGCCACACCCCTCACACACACACCCAACCACACCCCTGACACACCCCTAGTCAATCATACAATATATATGTGTATATATATATATATATATATATATATATATATATATATAGATATATATATATATAGAGATATATATATAGATATATATATAGATATATATATATATATATATATATATATATATATATATATATATATATATATATTTATATATATATATATTAAAAGGAGGAGGGGGAACCCCATGTAATTTACAAAAAAAAAACACACTCTAAGCATAAAAAAAAATAAAAAATAAAAAAAAAAAAATTGGGAAAATAGGAAAAAATGCCAGGGATTACACTACCGTTAGGTTTGCTACTACTGTAAAAGTGACATCTACCGCATTTAAAAGTATACTTTTTTCCTTCAAAACTTTAAAATCGATTTACTCAAAAACTATAATGTCTTTTAGAAAAATTGTTTTTTTCTCTTATTCCCAATGATCTCCTTAATACCCTGCAAATTTAGGGTTTCTAGCATTTAAAGTGGATTTGCTATTAACCGTTAAAGTCGGCGGGTTTTTAAATGTGTTTTTTTTTCTTTTGAAACTTTAAAATCAATTTTCTCAAAAACTATAAGGTCTTTTTGAAAAAAAAAATTTAGAAAAATTTTATTTCCTCTTGTAGCCACTGGGGGCCCCTACAAGCTCTGGGGCCCCGGGGCAATTGCCTCATTTGCCTCTACGGTTTAGCTGACGTCAGTAGCATTCACTCATCGCTATCAGCCCTGCGCATGTGATGAGAGGCGCCACTAGAGGGCATGATAGCGATGAGTGAATGCTACTGATGTCAGCTACAGAAGAGTCCTCGAAGCACGGACCCCGGTAAATTAGAACTGCACATTGCGCTGCATATGGCGGGACACTCGAGGGGGTACAAAGATCTATTCATTATGCTCTGCTCTGGTGGCAGGTAAGGGGGAAAAGACAGCGCGCTGCACATGCTGAGACATTCAAGGGACAAAGGGCTTTATGCTCCACTCTGGTGGCAGGACTGGGGGGAGACACGGCAGCACTGTGCCATCTAGATCTGGAAGCATAGCACAAAGCGGGGACACTGGGGGAAAAAGATATGCGGGAGGGACACTTCATACATCTGAATCTGCGTCTGGGAGCACGCGGTGGGGGAGACAACTGCATGTGGCTCGAGTTCTGCCGAGACTCCCACTTTTGGGCCACTTTTTTGTGCTCAAAAACTCTGCTTATACTTGAGTATATACTGCAATGGTGGAGAGTCATGCATCAAAAGTCCAGCCCCACTGGCGGTGCAGCCTGGAATTGGGACAATTAAAATTGTTGGGAAGTGCGTTGGATTGGCCCAGTTCCAAGTGTATAGCTAGCACAGTGCCCAGTGTATAGCTAGTACAGTGCCCAGTGTATAGTTAGTACAGTGCCCAGTATAGCTAGTACAGTGCCCCAGTATATAGCTAATACAGTGCCCAGTATAGTTAGTACAGTGCCCAGTGCCCAGTATATAGCTAGTACAGTGCCCAGTGTATAGCTAGTATAGTGCCCAGTATATAGCTAGTACAGTGCCCAGTATATAGCTAGTACAGTGCCCGGTTTATAGCTAGTATAGTGCCCCAGTATAGCTAGTACATTGCCCCAGTATATAGCTAGTACAGTACCCAGTATATAGCTAGTACAATGCCCCAGTATAGCTAGTATAGTGCCCCAGTATCGCTAGTACAATGCCCAGTATATAGCTAGTAAAGTGCCCAGTATATAGCTAGTACAGTGCCCCAGTATAGCTAGTACATTGTCCAGTATATAGCTAATACAGTGACCAGTGTATAGCTAGTACAGTACCCAGTGTATAGATAGTACAGTGCCCAGTATATAGCTAGTACAGTGCCAAGTATATAGCTAGTATAGTGCCCAGTATATAGCTAGTACATTGCCCAGAATAAAGCTAGTACAGTGCCCAGTATATAGCTAGTACAGTGCCCAGTATATAGTTAGTACATTGCCCAGTATATAGCTAGTACAGTGCCCAGTGTATAGCTAGTACAGTGCCAAGTATATAGCTAGTACAGTGCCCAGTATATAGCTAGTATAGTGCCCCAGTATAGCTAGTACAGTGCCCAGTATATAGCTAGTACAGTGCCCAGTATATAGCTAGTATAGTGCCCAGTATATAGCTAGTACATTGCCCAGTGTATAGCTAGTCCAGTGCCCAGTGTATAGCTAGTCCAGTGCCCAGTGTATAGCTAGTATAGTGCCCAGTATATAGCTAGTATAGTGCCCAGTATATAGCTAGTACATTGCCCAGTGTATAGCTAGTCCAGTGCCCAGTGTATAGCTAGTCCAGTGCCCAGTGTATAGCTAGTACAGTGCCCAGTGTATAGCTAGTACAGTGCCCAGTGTATAGCTAGTACAGTGCCCAAGTATACAGCTAGTACAGTGCCCAGTGTATAGCTAGTACAGTGCCCAGTGTATAGCTAGTATAGTGCCCAGTATATAGCTAGTACAGTGCCCAGTATATAGCTAGTACAGTGCCCAGTATATAGCTAGTATAGGGCCCCAATATATAGCTAGTATAGTGCCCTATTATATAGCTAGTACAGTGCCCAGTATATAGCTAGTATAGTGCCCAGTGTATAGCTAGTACAGTGCCCAGTATATAGCTAGTACAGCGTCCAGTGTATAACTAGTACAGTACCCAGTATATAGCTAGTATAGTGCCCAGTATATAGCTAGTACAGTGCCCAGTGTATAGCTAGTACAGTGCCCAGAATATAGCTAGTATAGTGCCCCAATATATAGCTAGTATAGTGCCCCAATATATAGCTAGTACAGTGCCCAGTGTATAGCTAGTACAGTGCCCAGTATATAGCTAGTATAGTGCCCCAGTATATAGCTAGTACAGTGCCCAGTGTATAGCTAGTACAGTGCCCAGTATATAGCTAGTACAGTGTCCAGTGTATAGCTAGTACAGTGCCCAGTATATAACTAGTACAGTGCCCAGTGTATAGCTAGTACAGTGCCCAGTATATAGCTAGTACAGTGCCCAGTATATAGCTAGTACAGTGCCCAGTGTATAGCTAGTACAGTGCCCAGTATACAGCTAGTATAGTGCCTAGTGCCCCAGTACATAGCTAGAGCTACGATAGAATACAATAATGATGCTCCCTCAGGCAGCCCCAGTGCCCCGCCCAAATTTCCTAATTAGTGGCCCCTCAAATAATCCTACCTAGTACGGTCCCGTCGGTCCGGACCGGTATCTGCTCTGCCTGCGGCTGTCCTCAGTGCCCTGGCCTATGCAATACGTCTGGCCCGGCGGCTGCTGCAGACAGTGGCTGTGGCTCCCTCAGTGAGACTCTCAGTCCTGGTCGGGGTAGGTCGGGCTGCCGCGGGGTGCGCTCTCTCTGCACATGCATGTGACGTCAATCGTGACGTCACTCGCAGAGCGCACCCAGCAGCCTGAGGGAATGCCAATGCGCTCTGCCTCCACACATACAGGAAGCGCATCAGGCCGGCCAGTGAGTGATCGGCGGCGCAGCGGTGGCGACCACCGCCGCAGCAGCAGTAAATATTAAATTAGGTCGGCTCTGAGTGCCGGTGCGCGGGGCCTCTTCAAGCGCGGGGCCTGGGGCGATTGCCCCAGTTGCCCCCCCCCCCCCCCCAAAGGCCGGCTCTGGTCACCACCAAATTCCTCATCCATGCCAGGGCTGTGGGATCGGAGTCGAGGAGTCAGAGCAATTTTGGGTACCTGGAGTCAGAGATGCAGTCGGAGGATTCATAAACTGAGGAGTCGGGAGACGGAGTTGGATGATTTTAGCACCAAATCCAAAGCCCTGGCAAGTATTAGACTAAGAAGTCGGAGTCAAAGAGTCTGAGCCATTTTGGGTACCTGGAGTAGGAGTTGGTGGTTTCATAAACTGAGTTGTCGGATGATTTTTGTACTGACTCCACAGCCCAGATCCATGCCCTCATAAGTTCCCGCCTTGACTACAGCACTGCCCTTCTGTCTGGTCGCCCTATGACCTGAATTTCCCTGCTGCAGTATGTCATAAATGCGGCAGACAGATTTACCCACTCCTCCCATCGCTTTACCACAACGGCTCACCTCTGGGAATCCCTCAACTGACTTCCTACCCAGTCCAGAATCAGATTCAAGATACCATGCCTGGCCTAAAAATCTGTCCACAAAACCTGCCCAACCTACATTTCCAATCTTACCAAGAGGTACACACCTAGCGGCTCACTCTGCTCCTCCTATGAACTTCGCCTGACCACCCCCTGCATCACCCAATCCCATGCACGACTCCAGGACTTCTCAAGAGTGCTCCAACACTATGGAACTCCCTACCTCTCCCTAATAGGGCTGCGCCATCCAACACCCTTAAAAAGGCCCTCAAAATGCACCTTTTCACTCTGGCCTAAACACCCCCCCCCCCCCCCCCACCACACACACACACACACACACACACACACACACACTGGTGCTCTAAACCCGCAGATGAACTCTGTTCCCCTACCTTTCATGTTCCTACTTCCCCCTCTGGATTTCAAGCCTTCGGCAGGGTCCACCTCATTGTGTGTCGTACCTGTTTAGGCACATCCATTACCGTACATCCATGCTATGGATTAGAGTGAACAATTGAGTGAATTCGACTTGCCTAATCTCCATGCTTCCATCCAGTGACTGACTAAGCATTACCTTGTACTCATATTGTGCTGCATGATCTGGTTTGCATGTATTCCTATATTGTCTTATTGCTGTATGTCACCCCTAAATATTGTCTGTAACCCTAACTAATGTCCAGCGCTGAGTAATATGTTGGCGCTTTATAAATATAATAAATAAATAATAAATGTGTCAGCTCACTCCACCCTGAATAACCGTAAATGCCTTCTGTTTTAAGAAGGCAACTTCTGTAATAAACACTCAGTCCATATTCGGTTCTGGCAGGGGCATAACAATCGGCCCTGCAATGGATGCAGCCACAGGGGGCCCCTGCATGATGCCGGTCTTCTATGTCTCCAATACCCATGTCCAGCGCTACCATAGAGGCAAAGAGGACGATTGCCCCTGAGCACTGCAGGGCCCCCGGGTCTCCCTTTGGCTTGTGCCCCCGGGGCCCCTGCACTGATTTGTCAGAATAGTAACTCGCCTATCCCTCCGCACTGCTCCCTGTCTTCATCAGCGTCATGCAGAGCTTTGTCACCTTGAACCAGAAAGAGGTGAGTTCCCTGCCTGCTGGCACTGCGCTCATTCCTGGAGGGGGGAGCACTGAATGGGGGCTCTGGGTGAAGGAGGGGGGAGTCGGGTCCCTCCCTGCCGATGTGTGCCTGCTAGGCCTTCCTCCAGACTGCCTATACTGGGAATACCTATAGCTGGCTAACCAATACTGGGGCACCTATAGCCGACTACCTATGCTGGGGGGCACCTATGCCTTGCTATACTGGGTGCACCTATACATGATTATGCTGGAGGCACCTATATCTGATTAACCTATACTGGGGGATTCTATATATTGCTACCTATACTGTATATAGCTGACTAACCTTTACTGGATCACCTATACCTGATTAACCTATACTGGAGGCACTTCTACCTGAATAATCTATACTGGGGGCACCTATACCTGACTAACGGCACCTATAGCTGGCTAAACTTTACTGGGGCACCTATAGCTGACTACCTATGCTGGAGTCACCTATGCCGGAGTAACCTATACTGGGGGCCAGGGCCGGATTACCGACCAGACAACAAAAGCAGTCACTTGGGGCCCCCCATTCAGAGTCAAAGGGGCCCCATCAGCACATAAACCAGCCCTCGCCATCCTGTCAGCGGTGGCTGGATGGTATAATGGTTAAAGGGACTCTGAGCAGTGCACTAACTATGGAAAAATGCATATCATTTTAAAGCTCTCTTTCTCCTCTTTCCAATGATATATAAACGGCCGCCCTATGCCTTTTAGTTTTCGCTATTTTCGCGATTGAAATCGCAGCCACAGGACGACTTTTCTTCAAAGTCGGCAGCTCGATTCAGCACAATGCAATGAAATATAAGGAACCCAGGGAGATATAATTACAAACATCATGCTGGTAGGTGTGAGGATTTAATTAATTAGTTGTGGGTATGCTTAAAGGCATACCCACAGGCACTGCTCGGAGTCCCTTTAAGGGCTCTGCCTCTGACACAGGAGACCAGGGTTTGAATCTCGGCTCTGCCTGTTCAGTAAGCCAGCACCTATTCAGTAGGAGACCTTAGGCAAGTCTCTCTAACACTGCTACTGCCTATAGGGCGCGTCCTAGTGGCTGCAACTCTGGCGCTTTGAGTCCGCCAGGAGAAAAGCGCGATATAAATGTTATTTGTCTTGTCTTGTCAAATGATGCCGTGCACTGCTGATTGTCTTCAGAGCCAGGCTCTCCTCCTAGGTCCCCCTCCTGCTACTGTGCGCTCTGCCGCTGCCCACTCCGCCCTCCCTTCCCACAGAGAACCACAGCTGCAGCAAGAATGATAGCAGCAGATGGCAAACGCTCACTCACCTATCCATGATCCAAGCGATAGAGATCCCGTCATCTGAAACCCATCTGTCTCTCAGACAGGAAGTAGGAAGTAGTAATAGTAGTAGTAACAGAGCGGCAGCACTCTAGAGGAGACAGATGGGCTCCGGATGACGGGACCTCTATTGCTTGGATCACAATAGGTGAATGTGAGTCATCTGGTGCTGTCATTCTCCCCCGCTGTGGCTGCCTTCTCTGCTGGACTATCGTATTCACTGGGATGGAGGCTGCATGGTGGCTGTCTAGTTTGGGAGGAAATCGGTTGTTCGGTGGTGGGGGTGGTTATGTAATTCTGTCTGGGGAATGGCTTCCGGTTTGGCGGTGTCCAGAGCTTTCTGCTATTGCCAGGCTGGAGATGCAGGGGGAAAGTGCTGCTGTTGTGATATCTGGCGCCCTCTTCACAGGGGTGCCCAAGCCCCTGAGTGGAAATGTCCCAGCCATTCATCCCTCACTCTGCATTTTGCCGCTGCTATTCCCTGCATTGTGCACCCACAGAGGAAAGCGGGCTGTTGCCCATAGCAACCAGTAGCTCGGCTGCCCCGGTGTGTTCGGCATGTTGCTGTGCAGCTGCATCTTCTGATTCTAATACGACATGATGAGGGGCCCAAATCAGTTACTTTGCTTAGGGCCCCATTTAGCCTTAATCCGGCTCTGCTGGGGGCACCCATACCTGGCTACCTATACTGAATTTTTGTCTTAAATATCCTCCCTCAGCCCTGGCCTGCCTTTCCATTTTTTCTTTGGGGGGAGGACATTCAAATTTATGTAGTGGGGCCCAATGATTTCTATTTATACCATTGGGTTCTGGATAGAATCTAGCGCGAAGAATACTTGGCCTCTTGTCTAGTCTGCATCCCCAGTGTCACTGGCATAACAATAGGGGATGCGACCCCTGCCCCTGGCTCGAGGCCATTTTGGGGGGCTGGAGGGGTTGCAGCACGAGGGGAAAGCCTTGCTCACAGTCGGCGGGGAGGGGGGAACACTTATTAAGCTGGAGGGGAGCGCAGAGGGGAGAGCCCCGAGGTGAGGGAGGGGTGGGGACCTTCCACCCTCCCTGCCGACTGTGGGCATGGCTTTCCCCTCATGCAGCGACCCCTCCAGCTCCCCAAAACGGCCACGGGGGGGCCCCGCTCAGAATTTCTGAAGGGGGGCCGGGTGGGGCCTAGTTATGCCCCTGCCCAATGTGATTAAGAAAATGCCTTCTACAGTTCCAGAGTAATCTCATATCATTAATACAGACAGTAAATATATGCATACATCCTGAGGACACATCCATTCCATTTTTTGGTGCAGTTTTCCATGTGCGCAGGCGCCAAAGATGCATCAAATAGAGCTACACAGTCACGTCTTGAATGTAAAAGTTTAAGGGGCTGGAGGGGGGGGGGGGTGCATCCAGGCCCAAATTTACCTCACAGGAGCCTATAGGCACAGATATCCTGGCTCCTTAGACTTCACCCTCCATGAACCTACAAACATCAGCAGAACCGCACCGCAAGTGTGCTGGCTGACCCAGCTGTCTCTTCTCCCTTACTTCCCTTGCCCCAAACTACATGAGAAAGGGGCCCTTCCATAGAAGCTGCCGGAACGCTGCGAACGCACAAGGCGCGATTGTATTGTTTGAATTGTTTTTGGATATGCATCTTTTGCACTAGTTAGCATGTAGCACTTTTTTGCATTAGGAATTATTGATTGGGTGTTTGTATCATTTTTTTGAATACACCATTTTTTGTAATTTAGTTTTTTGGTTTATTTGTGCAGGGAATGTGTGCAATATTTGAGAGATTTTGTGCATTAGATAAATTAGCTGGGTTGTCACTTGTTTACACGCATTTGGCACAGCACTCTCAGCCTCTGGAGAGATTTCCCATAACAATCGGTTTAAGAAGGTGGTTTTAAATGGTTTTAATTGTGGTTTCTGGATAAGTCCTTAATAAAAATTATCAGTTTTTTGCATCATAATTGGATGTGCTCATGATTTGTTATGAATATGTCTGTACTAGTAAGGGCCCCTTTCTCATGTAGTTTGTATCATGTTGTTTAGCCCTTTATAGACACATTATCATGTGAAAAGCAATAGCTCACATAGTAGTGGTAATAATTAGTTACTTCCCTTGCCCATCATAGGTAGCCACAGATGCCCCTTAGTATTACATAGCCAGAAGTACCCTCAATATTAACCAAATGTGGACCGACGCAGTTTAAATCTACGTCGGGCGGGTGGCGCTGCGGTTCTGACCGGACGTAAACTCTACGTCCCATTCGCCGCGCTTTCCTGCAGCTCTCGCCGCTTTCTACCCGCCGCAATGTGCTGCCCTGCCGCCTCTATGACGGCAGAGCACTGTGAGCCGGGCAGTAGCCGTTTTCATTGGCTCCTGGCGCTGTCATTACTGTTAGCCAATCCCATTGGCTTACATTGAGTGACAGGGTCAGGAGCCAATGAAAGCAGCTCCTGACCGGCGCACAGCGATCTGCCGTCATAGAGACAGCAGAGAGAGCAGCCTGCGGCGAGGACAGAGTGGCGTGACCGGCTGGAGCGACGGATTATTGTGGCGACTCATCGGAATGCGGCGGTTTAGCGTACCAGCAGCCTCTGGTCCTTAAGGGGGCAGAGGCTGCTGGTACCAAAGTGGTTAAGAAGCAAGAGGTACCCCCAAGTATTAGGTAGCTAGAGGAGCCCCTGAGTGAAGGGAGATCTCATCAGTGGAATGCCGAGAGCAGGATGAGTAAGGGCTCGTTTCCACTGTTGCGGTGCGGAATCGCCTGGATTCCACCGCGGACGAAATCGCATGCGGATGCAATTCTGCATGCGGTTTTCTCCGAGATTTCGCATGCGATTTCGCATGGCTAAGAAGCAGGCGAATTTAACACTGCCTGTGTAAATTGCCATACCATTACATGCGAAATCGCGGGGAAAGCCGCATGACAAAGCCGCATGCGATTTCCCTATTAAATACATTGCCGTGCAGATTTTCCCCGCACACCAAAACGCACCCGCACGACGCACAAGTGGAAACAATCCCATCCACTTGTATTGCCTATGCGAATCCGCATGCAGTGCCTGCATGCGGATTGGCTATAGTGGAAACGAGCCCTGACCTATCATTTATGCTCTGCTCGGGACTCTGCATAGGGAACCAAATTTACGCAGGGGGCCCCAGTGATTTCTAGTTATGCCCCTGGGTTCTAAAAAGAATCTAGTGTGAAGAATAAAGAATACTTGGCCTCTTGTCTAGTCTGCATCCCCAATGTGATTAGGAAATATGACTTCTACAGTTAGAGTGATCTCATATCATTAATACAGACAGTAAATATATGCATACTACCTAAGGCCCCATTCACACTTGCGTTTTCAAAATGCCGGCAAATTGCAGGAGAGATTTTTCCATGATTTCACGCGGAAAACTCACTGAACACTGTGGCGATTTTGGCGCAATCGTGTTTAGCGCTTCTATAGCACTGAAATGCGATCGCTGGGAAATCGCCTGAAAATGGTGCAGGCTACGTATTTGTGTTTCGCGTTTTTGCCCGGTTTTGGGCGATTTGTGGCGATTAGCGCAAATCGCCCAAGAAAGGACCCATAGGGTTTCATTACGCTAACGCTTTTAAAAAGAAATCGCGGCAAAACACTCTAATGTGAATGGGGCCTCGAGAACACATTCCATTTATTTGTGCGGTTTTCCATGTGCACTGGTGGCAAAGTTGCATGGAATGGAGCTACACAGCCCACGCGTGGCCTTATTCTCACACTAACCTCCCCCCACCTTTGCTTAACACTAATGGAGTAAGGTGCTGCACCGCATCCAATCTGGAATCCGGCTATATGACAGCCACACACTGGTCCCCGATTCTACAGTACTGCCAGCCTAAAAAAAGCCAAACCCTGAACGCCTAACCAAAATGACACCGATACCTTGGCTGATAGCCAAAGACCCACTGCCGCTATATACTATAGCCAAACTCCAGGCCCCAAATTGCCCAGTCAATGCTGCCATGCAAATAATTGTGGCATATGGCAGTGCTTAATTTAAAGTGGTTCCCTTGCATGTTTAAAAAAAATATAAACTGGCACTTACCTGGGGCTTCTATTGGCCCCCTGCAGCGGTCATGTCCCACACCATCCTCCTACAATCTTCCTTTCACCGCCGCCGGCACCGGTCTAATTATTCATCTAACTAGACGAATGGAACTGCAGCTGCGCGGCCGTACACGTGCTCGCTCCCGTGCATCATCAGGAGCGAAACTTCATACTGCGCCATAGCAGTAAGCTCCCAATGACGCATGTGGCCACGGGTGCCCAGTCGCAGTTCTATTCGTCTAGTTAGATGAATAATTAGACTGGTGCCGGCGGCGGGGAACGGAAGATCGTAGGAGGATGGCGCGGGACATGACAGCTGCAGGGGGCCGATAGAAGACCCAGGTAAGTGTCAGTGGCAAGAAAATCCTTTAAAACTTGTGCTATTTATTTTTTTTATCAAATTCCCACACACTGAACAATTTTTTTTTTTGTCAACAAGTATTTCATGTAAGTAAGGAGCCGGCAAATGGCAGCAGAGAGTGTTCTGCTGTTAAGCAGCATCTGGAAGCCTCTGGGCCCCCCTGCGATGGCAGGAGTCACAGGAGTGATTGCTACGCCCATGGCTGGAAGAGATCACCCTGATACACACTTTTCAGTTTTTCAGGATTTTTATTAGACACATTAGACACATTATGTAAAAGCCAGTGAAGTGATCACCTCACACATTCAGTGTCAACATAGTTCCTATTGTTATCACTGCACGCAGAGCCGCATTAAGGCTAAATGGGGCCCTAAGCAAAGTAACTGATTTGGGCCCCCCATCATGTCGTATTAGAATCAGAAGATGCAGCTGCACAGCAACATGCCGCACACACTGGGGCAGCCGAGCTACTGGTTGCTATGGGCAACAGCCCGCTTTCCTCTGTGGGTGCACAATGCAGGGAATAGCAGTGGCAAAATGCAGAGTGAGGGATGAATGGCTGGGACATTTACACTCAGGGGCTGGGGCACGCCTGTGAAGAGGGCACCAGATATCACAGCAGCAGCACTTTCCCCCTGCATCTCCAGCCTGGCAATAGCAGAAAGCTCTGGACACCGCCAAACCGGAAGCCATTCCCCAGACAGAATTACATAACCACCCCCACCACCGAACAACCGATTTCCTCCCAAACTAGACAGCCACCATGCAGCCTCCATCCCAGTGAATATGATAGTCCAGCAGAGAAGGCAGCCACAGCAGGGGAGAATGACAGCACCAGATGACTCACATTCACCTATTGCGATCCAAGCAATAGAGGTCCCGTCATCCGGAGCCCATCTGTCTCCTCTAGAGTGCTGCCGCTCTGTTACTACTACTATTACTACTTCCTACTTCCTGTCTGATCTGAGAATCAGGAAGTTCAGAGCGGCTGCACTGTAGAAGAGACAGATGGGTTTCAGATGACGGGATCTCTATCGCTTGGATCATGGATAGGTGAGTGAGCGTTTGCCATCTGCTGCTATCATTCTAGCTGCAGCTGTGGTTCTCTGTGGGAAGGGAGGGCAGAGTGGGCAGCGGCAGAGCGCACAGTAGCAGGAGGGGGACCTAGGAGGAGAGCCTGGCTCTGAAGACAATCAGCAGCGCACGGCATCATTTGACAAGACAAGACAAATAACATTTATATCGCGCTTTTCTCCTGGCGGACTCAAAGCGCCAGAGCTGCAGCCACTAGGACGCGCCCTATAGGCAGTAGCAGTGTTAGAGAGACTTGCCTAAGGTCTCCTACTGAATAGGTGCTGGCTTACTGAACAGGCAGAGCCGAGATTCGAACCCTGGTTTCCTGTGTCAGAGGCAGAGCCCTTAAAGGGACTCCGAGCAGTGCCTGTGGGTATGCCTTTAAGCATACCCACAACTAATTAATTAAATCCTCACACCTATCAGCATGAAGTTTGTAATTATATCCCCCTGGGTTCCTTATATTTCATTGCATTGTGCTGAATCGAGCTGCCGACTTTGGAGAAAAGTCGTCCTGTGGCTGCGATTAGGATCGTGAAAATAGTGAAAACTAAAAGGCATAGGGCGTTTATATTTCATTGGAAAGCAGATATGCATCTTTCCATAGGAAGTGCACTGCTCAGAGTCCCTTTAACCATTATACCATCCAGCCACCGCTGACAGGATGGCGAGGGCTAGTTTATGTGCTGATGGGGCCCCTTTGACTCTGAATGGGGGCCCCAAGCGACTGCTTTTGTTGTCTGGTCGGTAATCCGGCCCTGACTGCACGGCTTTAGTAAGTAACTAGCTGATGGCCCGGCATTGCCTGGGTATGCATTTGGCTTTTTGTTGGCCCATTTTTTCTAACCTTGACACACAGTCACTTAATAAACAAGTTTGTGAGCTTTATGGTCCTTGGCATTAATAACTTAAATTTTTCCCATTGAAATGAAACGAATCTGATTGGCTGTTTGTGGCTCCATCCCCTTTTGTGAATTTGAACACTAGTCACCCAATGACCAATTGTACCAGGTTTGAGGCCTCTGCCATTAACCTACCTGGCATTAAGCCTGTAATGGTGACGGTCAGGAAAAAGAAAGTGGTATGCCTGTCGCCATTACTAGCATGCTGCTAATGAGGTTTCCCAAAAAATAGGCATCCCCAGTATAGGGTATTATACAGGGCTGTGGAGTCGGTACAAAAATCATGCAAATCCAACTCAGACTCCTCAGTTTAGGAAACCACTGACTCTTACTCCAACTCCGACTCCAGGTACCAAAATGGCTCTGACTCCGACTCCTCAACTCCAACTCCTTAGTCTAATTCTTACCAGCTTGTGTATATGGTACAAAAATCACCTGACTGACTCCTCAGTTTATGAAACCACCAACTCCGACTTCAGGTACCCAAAATTTCTCTTCCGACTCCTCAACTCCGACTCGGACTCCACAGCCCTGGTATTATATGTGCCGCCCACCTCCTGATCCCCCCAATCCCCTCCCTCCGATCCCCAGCGCTTACTCTCCAGAACCAATCCCCAGCGCTCACTCTCCAGAACCCCGTGGCAGAGCTCCAGTCTTCTACTGCAGAGAATCCGGACTTGGCGGACCAACATCATGATGTCTTCTGCCAGGTCCAGATCATCTGCAGGAGAAGACAGAAGCTATGCTGGGATCGCTTCTGGAGAGTAAGCACTGGCGATCGGGGGGAGGGGAATCGGGGGGGAACATATAATACCCTATACTGGGGAACACCTAAACCTGGCTATCTATACTGTCCCCACCTGTACCTGGCTTCCCTTACTGGCCACACCTATACCTGGCTATCTATATTGGCCACACCTGTACCTGGCTTCACTTACTGGCCACACCTATACCTGGCTACCTATTTTGGCCACACCTGTACCTGGCTTCCCTTACTGGCCACACCTATACCTGGCTACCTATATTGGCCACACCTGTACCTGGCTTCACTTACTGGCCACGCCTATACCTGGCTACCTATTTTGGCCACACCTGTACCTGGCTTCCTATACTGGCCACACCTGTACCTGGATACCTATACTGGCCACACCGGTACCTGCCTTCCTATTCTGGCCAGTGGCCACACCTGTACCTGGATATCTATACTGGCCACACCTGTACCTGGCTTCCCTTATTGGCCACACCTGTACCTGGATACCTATACCTGCCTTCCTATACTGGCCACACCTGTACCTGGACATTTCTTGGATGAATCTGCCCATCATCGCTAGATGTATGGCAACCTTTATATTTGTATTAGTGCAGGTTGAGCAGCTGCAGCTCGGGAGTGTAAATGATCAGAGATTTATTTTGGGAAGTAATTTTGAAATTTAGATTTGATCTGATTTCATGCTGCAAGCTTTTATTATACTCACTTTTTATGCTAGACCTTTGCTTGACACGTTTGGTTATTTACAGGAAAAAAAGGTTATGAAAATTAACTAACATTTTTTGCACAAAAATCCAGGAAAAACTGAATGCCGAGGAGGTTGACCGTGTAAGAAAGGCAGCAATTTAAAAATTCCCCTTGAAAATCAAGAGGGGAATTTTGATGGCTCCACCCACTTTTCTGAATATTAATCCCACTCACCCAGTTGCTAACTGTGTCAAGTTTGAGAATCCCGCCATTAACAGTGTTAAGGCCCATACACACGTCGGATTTTTCCAACGACGGGTCGTTTGAACGTCCCGTCGTTCAGTCGTCCGCACGCCAAATCGGGCCTGTGTACAGTCCGTCGTTCGGGTGATAAGACTGGTCAAAATCAGTCTCATCACCCGAACGACGGACTGGATTTGGCGTGCGGACGACTGAACGACGGGACGTTGAAACGACCCGTCGTCGGAAAAATCCGACGTGTGTATGGGCCTTTAGAAAGGCTGCAGTTTATATTTTCCCACATAAAAAATGTAGTTGTTAGCTCCGCCTACCTTGACACACAGTCACTCAATGATGAACTTTATAAGCTTTGGGGTCCTTAGCATCAATACTTTGTATTTTCCAAATGAAATGAAATACATTTGCTTGGCTGTGTGTGGCTCCACCCCCTTTTCTGAATGTGAATCCCATTCACCCAATGACCAACTGTAGCAGGTTTGATATCTGTGCCATTAACAGTGCAAGAATGGCAGCAACTTAAATTTTCCCCTTGAAAATCAATAGGTGAATTGTGATTGGCGTTTGTGGGCTCCGCCCACTTTTCTGAATATTAACCCCAGTCACCCAGGGACCAACTGTGCAAAATTTGAGAACCTTGCCATTAACACTGTAAGAATGGCTGCAGTTTACATTTTCCCAGCGTAATTTATTTTGGCTCCGCCCACTTTTTGTGACCCTTACACACAGTCACCGAATTACCAAGTTTGTGAGCTTTTGGGTTCCTGGTATCAAAAATGTGTGAATGGAAGCAGTTTACCAACCAAATAAATCTGATTGGCTGTATGTGGCTCCGCCCCTTTAGTGAATTAGAATTCCAGTCACCCAATGACCGACTGTAGCAAGTTTGAAGCCTCTGCCATTTACAGTCTAAGAATGACAGCAGTTTAAATATCCCTCTTGAAAGTCAATAGGTGAATTTTCAATGGCTGTTGTAGGCTTCACCCACTTTCCTGAATAATAATTCCAGTCATCCAGTGACCAAGTGTGCCAAGTTTGAAAACTCTGCGATTAACAGTCTAAGAATGGTCGTAGTTTACATTTTTCCATTGTAAATAAATTGTGGAAATTTGATTGGCTGACAAATTTGATCGCCCAGGTGTGCAGAGGAGACGCGAAACCCCCAGAACATAACATCCCAGGTAGTAAGGGATCTGTATACCAAGTTTTGTTTAAATCGGTCAAGGCGTTTTTGAGTGATGGCGGCACATACATACATACATACATACATACATACATACATACACACACACATCCAATTTTATAGATACACTGTAGATTCTATTATACTGTACATCCTTGGAACAATACCTCACACGAGGAAGATGCAGTACTAATCTATTGAAATGATTATTTCCAGAATGAAGTGGGCACCTGAAGAGACATTATCATTTATTTATTTACATAGTGCCAACACCTTTCGTAGCATTGCACACACTACAAACCCGGGGCATGACTAGAAATCACTGGGCCCTCATGCAAAACTTTGGATGGGGCCCCCTCCCACCAAGGAGCCTGGGGGCTGTACACAAGAGCCTGATGCACTCTGAATAGGTACTGTCCAGGGGCGTTTCTAGGGTCCTTGGAGATCGGGGGCACCTGTGGGCACCAGACGGGGAGGTATATGCGGCGCACGCAGCGCGCCGCAGCAAACAATGGGCGTGGCCATGTGGTGAGTGGGCGTGGCCATGGGTGGGGCCAAATGTACATGAACTTAGCAGCAGTGTAAGCTACAGATAACGGGCCTGCCCATCGAAATATTGGATGGAGCCCCCTGTCCTTTATTTGGATAATTTACAATCAGTATAGGCATAGATCAAAGATGTATACGCACATACAATTTTGATTGGTCAATCACTGACCCCCAATTTTACCACCCCCGTGCAGTAAGTGGGCCAACAGACAATGAATTTTATGAACAGAGCTAAAATTGGCTAATCAAAATTGTATGTGTGTACCAGGCTTTACAGCTAATACTGTACATACTGAAAGTAGCAGGGATCAGCATACAATATAGCTGGTTTACAATCAGTAAAGGCACAGAGTAACACCTTACACTGTACACACTGGAGGTAAATCAGCACACAGTGCAGGCACTAGAGAACAGCGTATACTGTACATACTGTAGGCAGCAGAATTCAGCACACTGCAGCTAGCGTGCCAAAAATATGAGGATCACGTTGTGCGGCGTGCTTATCGTGCTGCACCGAAAAATTGGTGGGCCATGGACCAGAATATAGGTGTGGTAACGGCCGGTTGGAAACAAATTTACATGAACCTAGCAATGGTGGGACATTAGATTATGACAGTGGTGGCGAACCTTTTGGAGGCCGAGTGCCCAAACTGCAACCCAAAAGTCACTTATCTATCGCAAAGTGCCAACCGCAATTTAAACGAAATACTGTACAAACGTTTTAACTCATACATGAACATTATGGAAAATCCAAGTTGAAAATAAACTGTGAAGATAAACAATTTCATCCATCCTACTCCTGAAAAATGTATTCAATTTTTTAAAACCTCCCAGTTTTATTTTCTGTTTTAAAAAGCTAAAAAAGTAGGTTTAATGCTATTGTCTCATATGATAAGGATTCAGCTTTTCCCATAGTCTCGTAGTTAGCAATCATGTGACCCCCAACAAGACAAATTCAGCAATCATGAGGCCCCCAACAAGACAAATTCAGCAATCATGAGGCCCCCAACAAATCATGAGGCCCCCAACAAGACAAATTCAGCAATCTTGAGGCCCCCAACAAATCATAAGGCTCCCAACAAGACAAATTCAGCAGTCATGAGGCACATAAATAGACAGCATTTGACATAAATAGGCAGAATCCCCCCTTAATATGGTAGCCCCCACGTTATGTAGTGAGTGACAGGGACCCCCAGGTTAGCTAGTGAGTGACAGGCGCCTCCAGTTAGGTAGTGAGTGCCAGGGACCCCGATAGTGAGTGCCAGGGAGCTCCTTCAGGCAGTGAGTGAGTGCCAGGGAGCCCCTTCAGGCAGTGAGTGAGTGCCAGGGAGCCCCTTCAGGCAGTGCGTGAGTGCCAGGGAGCCCCTTTAGGCAGTGAGTGAGTGCCAGGGAGCCCCTTCAGGCAGTGAGTGAGTGCCAGGGAGCCCCTTCAGGCAGTGAGTGAGTGACCGGGAGCCCCTTCAGGCAGTGAGTGATTGCCAGGGAGCCCCTTCAGGCAGTGAGTGAGTGACAGGGAGCCCCTTCAGGCAGTGAGTGAGTGACAGGGAGCCCCTTCAGGCAGTGAGTGAGTGCCAGGGAGCCCCTTCAGGCAGTGAGTGAGTGCCAGGGAGCCCCTTCAGGGAGTGAGTGAGTGCCAGGGAGCCCCTTCAGGCAGTGAGTGAGTGCCAGGGAGCCCCTTCAGGGAGTGAGTGAGTGCCAGGGAGCCCCTTTAGGGAGTGAGTGAGTGACAGGGAGCCCCTTCAGGGAGTGAGTGAGTGACAGGGAGCCCCTTTAGGGAGTGAGTGAGTGACAGGGAGCCTCTTTAGGGAGTGAGTGAGTGACAGGGAGCCCCTTTAGGGAGTGAGTGAGTGACAGGGAGCCCCTTTAGGGAGTGAGTGAGTGAGTGACAGGGAGCCCCTTTAGGGAGTGAGTGAGTGACAGGGAGCCCCTTTAGGGAGTGAGTGAGTGACAGGGAGCCCCTTTAGGGAGTGAGTGAGTGCCAGGGAGACCCTTTAGGGAGTGAGTGAGTGACAGGGAGCCCCTTTAGGGAGTGAGTGAGTGCCAGGGAGCCCCTTTAGGGAGTGAGTGAGTGAGTGAGTGACAGGGAGCCCCTTTAGGGAGTGAGTGAGTGACAGGGAGCCCCTTTAGGGAGTGAGTGAGTGCCAGGGAGCCCCTTTAGGGAGTGAGTGAGTGACAGGGAGCCCCTTTAGGGAGTGAGTGAGTGCCAGGGAGCCCCTTTAGGGAGTGAGTGAGTGACAGGGAGCCCCTTTAGGGAGTGAGTGAGTGCCAGGGAGCCCCTTTAGGGAGTGAGTGAGTGCCAGGGAGGCCCCCCTCCAGCCGCCGCCCCCCCCCCCCCCTTACCTCGTAGCAGACCTCAGGATCAGCGGCGACCCGACCAGTAAGAGCGGGCGCCGGACGCACCCGCTCGATATGCGGAAGTGATGTCACTTCCGCATATCAGTGCGGGCGCTAGGTCCTAGCGCCCGCACGATTGGTCGCTGGCTCGCCGCCTGATCCTGAGGTCTGAGACTGAGTGACACGGCGGCCGCTGGAGAGAGCCGCTGCCAGAGGGGGCCGGGCGGAGATCCGTGGCACCCCAGGACAGATTGGGGGCACGTGCCCCCCCAAAATAGGGCTAGCGACGCCCCTGGTACTGTCTACAAATCTTTGTCTGCAAAACGTGGTATAATTCCTAATCAGTGGCTGAGCAGATGCAGTCATTAGAACAATTGTGCAGAGAGCAGAACGTTTTTTTTCTCTCCTTCCACTTAGTTGTCAGTATCTCAGGACAGGGCCCCCTGTGGCTTCTGGGCCCCCTTGCAGGGTCTATTGTTACGCCCTTGCTACACCCCAAATAGTGGTGAGCATAGATACATGAGACGTTCACAATTCTGTACAATCAGGACATCCAGCAATACAAGTACCAATACATGTATAGTTGATGTGTGGCTTGAGACATCACCAATACTGGTACATGTTCATATGAAAAATTACAGCAAAACAGGAAACACTAGGATGCATGTGATGTTTCATCATACCTCCCAACTTTTGAAGATGTGAAAGAGGGACACTTAAGCCACGCCCCCTGTGCGGCCTTAAGCCACACCCCTGCTTTTGCAAGAGGGTGACAATGGGAGGAAGTGTGCGGGGGAGGGTGCCAGTGGGTGGAAGAGGGTGACACTGGGTGGAAATGAGGGTGCTAGTGGGTGGGGGAGGAAGGTGCCAGGGTGCAGGGTGCCTGGAGCAGGGTGCAAGGACAGGGTGCCTGGAGCAGGGTGCTTGGGGCAGGGTGCAGGGACTGGGTGCCTGGAGCAGGAACTGGGTGCCTGGAGCAGGGACTGGGTGCCTGGAGCAGGGACTGGGTGCCTGGAGCAGGGACTGGGTGCCTGGAGCAGGGTGCAGGGACTGGGTGCCTGGAGCAGGGTGCAGGGACTGGGTGCCTGGAGCAGGGTGCAGGGACAGGGTGCCTGGGGCAGGGACAGGGTGCCTGGGGTAGGGGGCAGGGGCAGGGTGCCTGGGGTAGGGTGCAGGGGCCAGGGTGTCTGGGGCAGGATGCAGGGACTGGGTCCCTGGGGCAGGCACTGGGTGCCTGGGACAGGGGCCAGGCACTGGGTGCCTGGGACAGGGTGCAGGGTGCCTGGGGAAGGGTGCAGGGGCAGGTTGCCAGTGGGGAAGGGTGCAGGGTGCCTGGGGAAGGAGGGTGCAGGGTGCCTGGGGAAGGAGGGTGCAGGGTGCCTGGGGAAGGAGGGTGCAGGGTGCCTGGGGAAGAAGGGTGCAGGGTGCCTGGGGAAGAAGGGTGCAGGGTGCCTGGGGAAGAAGAGTGCAGGGGCCAGGGTGCCTGGGGAAGGGTGCAGGGGCCAGGGTGCCTGGGGAAGGGTGTCTGGTGAGGGACAGGGTGCTTGGGGAAGGGTGCAGGGTGCCTGGGGCCAGGGTACACTGACACTTGGTGGGTGGGGGGGGGGGGGGGTTGTCAGTGAAGGGGGTGGGGAGAATTCCCGTGGGTGGGGAGGAGGGTGCCACTTGTGTGTGTGGGGGGGTGCCTGGGCAGAGAATGGAGGCAGAAAAACTGATCGAGGCTCCAGCCGCGGTAATGAGGGATGCGGGAGCCGGCTTCATTACTTCCTCCCTCCCTCCCTCTCTGAATGCCCCCCCTGATGTATGTCTGTGTCCCCCCTCCCTGTAGGCAGAGTGAGCGCAGCGGAGCGGGCAATCGGGTCCTCTTACCTCTGATGCACGCGTACACTGTCTCTGGCATCGGACCTCCATGTGCTTCCTGTGACGTCATAGTAAACAGGAAGCACATGGAGGTCCGATGCCAGAGACAGTGTACGCGTGCATCAGCGGTAAGAGGACCCGACTGCCCGCTCACTCTGCCTACAGAGAGGGGGGACACAGACATACATCAGGGGGGCATTCAGAGAGGGAGGGAGGGAGGAAGTATTGAAGCCGGCTCCCGCATCCCTCATTACCGCGGCTGGAGCCTGGATCAGTTTTTCCGCCTCCAAATGTATGCCCAGCCGTCGGGATTCAAGAGGGGGGGCCCGGGATAGCGGGAGGGCCCCCCCAAATCGGGAGAATCCCGACGAAAACGGGACGGTTGGGGGGTATGGTTTCATTATGAAATAAACATGTAACATTCCAATCCTACGGTACCCATACACCTCTAGCTCTGCCTTCAGATTGCACAGAATGTTGAATCTGAGAGGGATCTGTTTCCTGCCCACACACTGCAGACACATTTCCAATAGATTTCAGCATGATCAGCCTAAATGTATTAGAGGCATAGAGTCATCAGGAGAAGCCTGGTATTTTATAAATGGAATTTAATGTCAGCCTCCATATTGCTCTCATTTCAGGTTCCCTTTAAGAATCAGGACTCTATCACAGTTTTTTTCTGCAGCAACTAGACTATAGGGTAAATCTCTCTGAGGACATTGTTGACCATACACAACCATTTTGATCAAATCTGCCAGTAACCCGTTGCTTCAACATTATCAACTGACTTTTAATCAATTTGTGCAGCGTATCAATGGAAAGTCTAATTGAGCATGCTGGGAAATGTCAGTGCCATGGGGGCGAGGCAGGAGTTGTGAGGATTCTATGGCATATAACGGTGCACTGCATCGAGCAGTACAATGCTTGTAGTTTGATGGATGCTTGATTTCTGCTGAAATACTACCACAAATTGAGCTTGCCAAGTATAGTAGGAATCGATTACTATCCGATTGTATTCCAAACAACTAGAGATTGATCAGCTGCGCTTATATCAGGCCAGAACTGACCCATGCATGGCCAGCACCTAAGACATTAGGCTAGGGGCCTATTTGTTTCTGGCAAATCCCTCCCTCATGGCCCTGAGTCGGCTGCCAGCCCACCCCAGGTCTCCCCTCCAACTACATTGTGGTCACCAGGGCCCTGTGGAGTTTTTGGCAGCATAGCGGCTCACCTGTCCTGGCCAGCACACTCATCCATTACTCAATGCACTCCCGTCTTCATCCTCACAGGGGCGCCACTCCTTTGTGACTCCGCTGACATGTTGCCACAAGTTACTTTGAAATACGTGTCAAATTTGGTGATGGTGCATGTTTGGGGGCTGCACAATGAGCCAAAACATTTTTCAGTTGTAAACTGCTCTTGTTTAAATGTGTGTTTACTTGCCTACAGAAATTTATTTTATTAAAAATTATGTGGTTTTTGCAAATTCTTTTTTTTTTTACTTTTTCCCACTATTTGATACAGCAAATTTGGTGATGATAACATGTTCGGGAGCTTTGCAACTAACAGTGACGTGTCCTATATAATAACATCCCTTTGTTGCTGTGTCCCTGTGTCAGGGGTGCCTGCAGCGCATGCAGAGGACATGACGGGCACCATGCGCGCATGGGGGGGGCACGGCCATGCTGGCACATGCATGTCACGGCTGTGTACGGTGCATTCCCTAGTGTCCGTTATTAAATGGGCTTTGGGACTAGTACTGAAATAATATGATTGCATTGGGGTACATATCCAACCACTATTCAGATTTAGAATAATTATTAAAGAGGGACTGTGGGGCCGTATGGCAGAATGCAGTAATTTATTTAGGATACCCACTTTTATGGTCATTTTCCTGGTTTCCACATCAGAAACACTTCCTATCTCTGTTCAATGCTGTATATTGGTATGTAGCCCCGCCCTCTAAGTGATGCTTAGCCTAGGCCAGGGCTGCCCATTATAGATCGCAATCTACCGGTAGATCTCGAAGGACTTCATGGTAGATCCCATCTTCTTGCACTGCTCACCTCCCTGCGTTCCACTGGCCGCTCACTCGCCGCTGATCTCCTCTCGGCATAGACGCTGATACACCCGCTGCTTCCTGTTTAGCCGGAAGCAGCATGTGTATCAGCCTCTATGTAGAGAGGGGAAGATCAGCGGCGAGTGAGCGGCCAGTGGAATGCAGGGAGGTGAGTAGTTATGTACGCTTCCTGCTGCGCTAATTAATTACTCTGCATCTGATCTGAGGGGGGAGCACGGAAGGCGGCCCGGGGAGAATGAGGGAGAGGTCGGGCTGCCCTCCCCGCGGCTCCCTCCATTACAGCGCCCCTCTTCCAACAGCGCCCAGGGTGGCAGCACGGGCCGCACGGCCCTAAAACCGGGCATGGTGAGGCTGTGTGACCCAGCAAAGCTGGTCTGCATTTATTAAACATTGTCTGGTCACTTGTCCACCATGCAGTGTATAAGCTCTACACATGCATTTGTCTGGCATTTGTTGGGCAGTTTCCCAGCATTTACTGGTGTGTATCATTTTGGCACCAGCATCAGGTATTCAAGTTACAGCTAAACAGTACTTGCAGTGCAAGAAGTCTGGATTCTGAATGAGATGAAAAAAAGAAACATCAATAAGGGTCAGGCAGGAGGAGAGAGGACACTCATGCTACAATTTGTACATCAATATGTGTCACTGTGTCCCTGAGTTACCTTTATGAATTCTGTTAGATGAGGTTAACTTGTATACTATGAACTACTCATACTGAGCACTAGAGGGCACCCCCTGACCATGTTCAATGAGTTACAGTCTCGTCAGTAGATCTTTGCCCACGGTTAGTCATCAGTAAAAGCAAGAAGTTTTGAATCAGGATGCATATTCAGCAGTGATGCATTGTGGGACACCTTAGAGCTTTGTTGTCCCTGATAGCTAAACAGACTTCCAGACCCGCTGGAATGCAATTATGTATGGGCATTATTGCTTCTACTGTTCAGTAAGCCAGCATCCATTCAGTAGGAGACCCCGGGCAAGACTCAATTACACTGCTACGGCCTACTGAGCATGCTCTGGGGCTTTGAGTTCGCCAGGAAAAAAAGCGTAATGTAAATGTTATTTGTCTTGTGACCAATAGTATAACCTTTTTATTGCCAATGGGTTTGTTTTTGCTGCTGGACAAGAAGGGTCAGGGTGAGAATTAAGTATGTGAGGTGGTGGCTGCGGCGCTGTGCAGGTTCACAAGCAGAGAGCAGCCTTTTTAATCATCAATATGATCCAATCATATTGATGATTGGGAGGATTCCTTTCTGTTTGTGAGCCTGCACAGCACCGCATCTATCACTTCATGCTGCTTTCGGGATAAGGAATATATCCATCTGTGGCAGCAGTGTGGAATGGTGTATATAATTGACCCAGAATCTTACGGTTATTTCCAATCGAAGGAGTTACATTTTAACTGTAAATGTTTGCACAGCAACCATGTCAGTGTGACATAAAATCAGGTTCAATCAGCTCCTAACAAACAGAAATAGCCTTTGAGCACTCTCTTGTTATCAGGATTGTTTGCAGAGACAGAAAAAAGTGATGAAAATAAAAGCAAACACAGGCAAACTCCTAGTAGGCTTTATACTATATGTATGTGTACTGTGTTTTTCTTATCATGTCATGTGTAACTTCAGGTGGACTGTAATAGGGAATACCGTATATACTCGAGTATAAGGCGAACCCCCAACTTTTACCTATAAAAACGGAAAAATATGATTGATTCGTGTATAAGCCGAGGGTAGGAAATACAGACCTTAGTTCCACCCCATAAGCAGAGTACATAGCAGATTTTGAGGGATGTGGTCAACCTCTGAGCCAGATTTTGGTAGCAGGTTTTTGATGGCTACCCACCCAGAGCTGGGCAATATCTATGGCAGACCTCTGTGTCCCTCTGAGTACCATAACCTCACTCATGTGCACTGAGCAGTTTGACTCCACTTTGTACTTTACTTGCTGATTTAGATGGCACAGTGCCACCGTGTCTCCCCCCCATCCTGCCACCAGAGTTGAGCATAAAGCCTTTTGTCCCTTGAATGTCTCGGAATGTGCAGCGCGCTCTCTTCCCCCTTACCTGCCACCAGAGCAGAGCATAACGAACAGATCTTTGTACCCCCCGGGTGTGTCCCTCCATATGCAGCGCGATGTGCGGTTCTAATTTACCGGGGTCCGTGCTGCGAGGATTCTTCTTTAGCTGACGTCAGTCGCATTCACTCATCGCTATTAGCCCTGCGGTGGCGCGTGTGATGAGAGGCGCCACCAGAGGGCATGATAGCTATGAGTGAATGCTACTGACGTCAGCTACAGCCCGGCATTGCCTGGATATGCATTTGGCTTTTTGTTGGCCCATTTTTTTCTAACCTTGACACAGTCACTTAGTAACCAGGTTTGTGAGCTTTATGGTCCTTGGCATTAATAACTTAAATTTTCCAATTGAAATGAAACGAATCTGATTGGCTGTTTGTGGCTCCGTCCCCTTTTGTGAATTTGAACACTAGTCACCCAATGACCGATTGTACCAGGTTGTTTGAGGCCTCTGCCATTAACCTACCTTGCATTAAGCCCGTAATGGTGACGGTCAGGAAAAAGAAAATGAAAGTGGTATGCCTGTCACCATTACTAGCATGCTGCTAATGAGGTTTCCCCAAAAAATAGGCATCCCCAGTATAGGGTATTATACAGGGCTGTGGAGTCGGTACAAAAATCATGCGAATCCAACTCCGACTCAGACTCCTCAGTTTAGGAAACCACTGACTCTTACTCCAACTCTGACTCCAGGTACCCAAATGGCTCTGACTCCTCAACTCCAACTCCTTAATCTAATTCTTACCAGCTTGTGTATATGGTACAAAAATCACCCGACTCCGACTCCTCAGTTTATGAAACCACCGACTCCAACTTCCACTCCGACTTCAGGTACCCAAAATTTTTCTCCCGACTCCTCAACTCTGACTCGGACTCCACAGCCCTGGTATTATATGTGCCGCCCACCTCCTGATCCCCCCCAATCCCCTCCCTCCGATCCCCAGCGCTTACTCTCCAGAACCAATCCCCAGCGCTCACTCTCCAGAACCCTGCGGCAGAGCTCCAGTCTTCTACTGCAGAGAATCCGGACTTGGCGGACCAACATCATGATGTCTTCTGCCGGGTCCAGATCATCTGCAGGAGAAGACAGAAGCTATGCTGGGATCGAGTCTGGAGAGTAAGCACTGGGGATCGGGGCAAGGGGAATCAGGGGGGGGGGGGGGGGGAATCAGGAGGTGGGGGGGGAACATATAATATCCTATACAGGGGAACACCTAAACCTGGCTATCTATACTGTCCCCACCTGTACATGGCTTCCCTTACTGGCTGTTATAATTTAAGTAGGCCTCAGTTACTTGAACTGAGTTAGTGAAAAAGGCTTGGTGTGTAGAATTGCCCTTTAAAGGAACGAGATCAATCCATTTGTTTATCCAACAATTACGGTATATATTGATCAATCTAAAGTGTACAGAGTGCAAGCCGCAGGGTAAAACCCAAATCATTAATAAGAATTGATTTGTTTGTATTTCGATTTCAGGAGTTTGGCGATATGGAGTCTAGAAAGCGGAGATGCTTGCAGCCGAGACAGACATGTCAGTCGGATAAGAGAAAGTTTCCAGAGGCCAATCCGAGTTTGGAGAACAGCGAGATTTCTGAGATCGGAAAGAGACTTAAAAAACTGACTGAGCAAAGCATAATGCAAATTGCTAATGTTTTTCTTTCCCAAGGAGGTGCTTTTATAATGAAGAGTACCATGCTGATAGTGATCCTAAGCTGCCATTCCATCCTAGGAGACCGAAGAGAGGACATTCTCATGAACAACAAGGGGTTAATGAGAACATCAGGCCCAAGCATGTTAATGTTTGGAGAAAAAAAGAGTCAGATCCTCTTCCACTTCCCTCTGATTGGCACGTAGGGACCAAGCAGGGAAGGAGGAATAGATCACTAGTGCCAGGTGGAAACAAATTTCATGGCACAATGTTGGTGAAAGGTATGAAGGGTCAGGTGTGCTGGATGGGTGATGTGAAGAGCAGCGTAAATATTCTCTGGAATGTCACACTCCCGGAACCAATGCACCGATCCAAAGGTTGGTTAAAAGGTACATTGCAGTACAATGGGTACACGCAAAAGGTGGAGTGTGTTGTTCAAGATTACCTTGTCTTGGTTATCCAGAGTGAGATGGTTCTAAATTGGAGAGGAACAAGCAGGAAGCGTCATTTCTCCTACAGGAGAGACGCAGGGAACAATATCACACTCTGGAGCTACCAACAGAGAGTGTCTCTGAGACAACTATACGCGCGTAAAGGCTGGAAAGCCGAGGGGTTTTGGTTCTCAAAATGAGAAGTAAAAATCGATATCCAGCCACAGTTTCAGGTGACCAAGAGGGTGGGGAGAGCAATCCCGAGGAAGGGAGTGTCAACGTAGGTAACATTCTCACTACACGGGTCACAATATGAGACAATACCACACAGTCCATATTCAAGCACTTATCCTCATGCTAGATGGGTAAGTGAAGAGGTACTCTTAATTGAAAGATTTCAGAGAGTACATTCTTCCCGACCTAAGGTACGCATTTTGCCTCAGGACATAAGGGGGCAAAGGTCCAATCAGGACAGTTAAGAACATCTTTTGTCATCGATATGCTAATCAATTTCCCAGAAAAAAGAGTACCTACCGTATTCTTCTGGGGAGGACCACAAGGGTTAGCATGGGACGCGAGTTTAATGGACCAGGGGACTTTTTGGAGTAGAGAGGTAGAATCCTGGGATACATCAGGTAGCACCCCGGGGACTCTCTATGATGGAAGGGTGATGGGACTAAAACGGGGGAGTTTAAAAATAGCGCCCTTAGTCCGGGAGGATGAAGTACCATGGACATACGTTTTTTGCATCCCACCGTCCCTAGAGTTTAAAGGTCCAAATAGATCTTGCATGATGAGAAGGGGAACAGTGACAGTAAAAGTGGAGGTCCCCACGACTCCTAAAGCTCAGGTAGTCACTCTGCCAGTGACTACCCAGGAACCCCGCCTACCGTCATGTGATACACATCAGGTTGTAAAAAGTGGCCCTTTTCAGTTAAATCAACTGAGGGCGACTCCAGTTATCATGGAGGCCCAGCTTCAATTGATCACTTGGATTAACTTAAAAGAGTGGGTAATATCTAATATCTACCCTAACTGCAGCACTGTCGCTGCCACCCTGGTACATGCTTTTATGTCATGGGCACATTCCACAGGGAATAGTGTAGCCAGAAGGAGGTCTCGGGATGTAGCAGATACCATCTTGGGAGGCATGGGCACTGGAATGGGCGTAGCAAACAGTGTAGACATAGACGGTATGACAGAAGTCATTCAACAATTAGGCACATTGGGACAACAGAATGTGGGTACCCAACATCATCTGAACTTCGTTTTGGAACAGTTAACGCACAACACATATAGAGTTCAGGGGTACACTCAAAGGCACATTCAAATAATTCTTCAGAAGATGATTGCACATGCTAAGGGTACTGCATGGGAGACAGCATGCCTGTCAATGCAGACCGAGTTAACAGCAGATTTTAAGATAATGGCGCAAGCCTTTTCAGAAGGTAAAACCAGGGGCGCCTTAACCTACTGACCACCCAGGCAGCGGCTTGGAGCGGCTTTGATGGGGAAGGCGCAATAAATTACTGTCAGTCCAAGGGGAAATAAAAATTCCTGTCCTGAAAGACCGTTGTAAGGGACTGGAGAGAAATAGATTTCCTTCTGTTTTAAGAAGGCAAATTACACCAAGCTTTGCTTTTTTAGTAGGAGGGCATTTTGGTTCCTTTTATCCCCCTATACATTACTAGTAGCTTGGGTCACCCTGAGCTGCTTGGTTACTCTGTTCTACTCTCACAAGTGTTTTTAGGAATGCATCTAATAAGGATTCATAGAAAGATTTGAGACAGTCCCTCACTATTCAGTGTACAGAGGCGACAGCGCCCTACCCCCAAATGTTACTGAGTCTGCAGAGCGAGCGAGACAAACAAACAAACAGTAAACTCTGCAGACAGCCCTGTGCTCTGCTATAACTTTTGTTTTTCTCTGCTAGAATGTCTGGCATGTCTAGATGTCAGGACGCTCGCCATGACTAGCTATGGAGTGGTAGGATCATCTGATCCTCTCCCCATTGGGACACACAGCCTGCACTTCTCCCTGAATTCACAAGGACAGTGTTTGAAGTGTGTAATGGACACAGTGGGGGTTGCAGGTTTTGTCTTTCATTGTGAGTGAGTGAATAGGAGGGCAGCATCTAAAGCTCAAACAATGATAATGGACATGTAAGCAATGTGTGTAATTACATCCATCACTACTTATAATTGAAGATGGCATAATAATGTATTTCCATTAATGCTGTCTGTTTGCCCTCTCTCTAATGCTATGTACCACCTCGCGATTTTTCCAACGATTTTCCCAATGTCCATCTATTTTTTTTTTGAGCGACAAGTAGTCATTTACACGATGTCGTGACATCGCTTAGCGTTGTGTGGTGAAAAGTGACCGTCACTGAGGCTCGGATCTTTAAGATCCTTGACGACACCCCGTAAAGTACTGCGGTCGCCTGACTTCTCGTTGGCGCCCGTCCTGTAATGTCACGTGACATCTCGCAAACCCGCTGGCAGGAAGATGAATCGCTGGACGCTTGTCATGAGGGGACACCTCGCTGGATCCATCTTCCTGTGTTGTTGCAGTCACTGTGGTGAGTGTGGAGCTTAACTTTGCTTGCCCTCACCCTCTGCTCATGCTCCCTCTCCCACTGTCTCTCTGACCAAACAACTGCTACTTGGGGAACATTGTGTATTTATGTAGCACTGACATCTTCAGCACATTACAGAGTACATAGTCATGTCACTGACTGCTCACTGGAGCTTACAATTTCACCCCTACCATAGTCAAACTGTAATGTCCGACCATATTATTATCATGTATTTATATAGCACTGACATCTTCTGCAGCACTGTACAGAGTACATAGTCATGTCACTGACTGTCCTCAGAGGAGCTCACAATCTAATCCTACCATAGTCATAGTCTAATGTCCTACCATATTATTATCATCATGTATTTATATAGCACTGACATCTTCTGCAGTACTTTACAGAGTACATAGTCATGTCACTGACTGTCCCCAGAGGAGCTCACAATCTAATCCAACCACAGTCATAGTCTAATGTCCTACCATATTATTATCATGTATTTATATAGCACTGACATCTCCTGAAGCACTTTACAGAGTACATAGTCATGTCACTGACTGTCCTCAGAGGAGCTCACACTCTAATCCTACCATAGTCCTAGTCTAATGTCCTACCATATTGTTATTATGTATTTATATAGCACTGACATCTTCTGCAGCACATTACAGAGTACATAGTCATGTCACTGACTGTCCTCAGAGGAGCTCACAATCTAATCCCTACCACAGTTATAGTCTAATATTTTCAATATAGGATTGTTTTGGGGTTAACCAGTTGACTTATTAGTAGGTTTTTTAGGATGCAGGAAATGTCTGAAGACAGAAACTCCATGCAGATTTTGCCCTGGCCAATGTTCAAGCCTAGGACTCAGCACTAAAACGCAGTAGTGCTACCCACTGAGCCTCTATTCTGCTCATAGAGATCTGCTCATCCATGTCATCAATTCTGACCCTCTACTACCCTTCCTCCCTCCATTCTACTTCTCTTCTCTTGTATCACTTACAGTACAAACACAATGTGCTTATCTCCAGAATGGATTATGAATCAAACCATTAGGCCCAGTGCACACCAAAACCGCTAGCAGATCCTCAAAACGCTAGCGGTTTTCGGAGCAGATTTCAGAGCGATTCTAGGCAAGTTTAGAGACATTTTCTAAACATGCCGAGCGTTTTTGTGAAGCAGATTACAAATACTGTTACAGTAAAAGCTGTTACTGAACAGCTTCTGTAACAAAAATGCCTGGAAAACCGCTCTGATCTAGCGTTTTTCAGAGCGGTTTGCATTTTTACTATACTTTATATTGAGGCAGAATCTCTTCTGCAAACCGCAAATGTGCAGCAGGAGGCACGTTTGCAGTTTGCTAAAAACCTCAAACCGCTGGTGTGCACCATCCCATTGAAATACATTAGCCAAGCGTTTTCACAGACAGATGCGGTTGGCGGATCGCTGCTAAAACCGCTCGGTGTGCACTGGGCCTTAAACCACCTTACCATATCAGCCCTTCAATGTCATGATATACCCACTCTAGTCCTATCCTAACAGGTGGTAACATATCTGCATATCTCGTAATGTTTGTGAAAAATTATTTTGAAAGTAAGAATGTCTTGCTTGATAATCCAATCTTGCAATGTGACTGCCATTGGAACTTGTAGTGTGAATGCTGTATTTATTTGAGGTGCATACTGGCAGCATGTGCTGTATGGCATACAATGCTGATCATCCACAAGGCAAACTTAGGCAGCTGCCTAGGGTCTAGAGAGAGTTTAGGGGCCTGGTGGTTGCTGGCCCCCACCAAATCTAACTAAATAAGTCAGGTGACCATCAGTGGAGGGCAAAGTGTTATCTTGCCTAGGGCCCCGTTTCATAGTTATCCCTCCCTGATGGCTTATATCATGTGTGAAGTGTTCTATAATGTATATGATTTTTGTTTTATTTTTTATGGGGGGGGGGGGGAGGCACAGGATTTCTTGCCTGGAGTGACAAGAAGGCTAGAGGCGCCCCTGGGTAAAACTCCTTTATAGCTGAGACTTGACAAAGAGCGATTTATCGATTTTCCGTGGGAAGGATCTTTTGCACAGAGGCACCGAGATGTTTGGATAAACAAATGGAAAGGGTGAGACAATTCTTTATGCACCGCGACTTCCTTAGTTCCTACCAATGGAGAAACCCAGGAAGTTTTTCCAGTAGTATCCCTGGGTACGCCTGTTTCCTCAACACATGTCTTACACCATGACCTGAGAGGTCAACATTTTTTGGTGCTAGACGGGGAGGTGAAACAAGTAGATTTGTCATCATGCTGGCAATTCTCAGAGAGGTACCTGTGTTTGCCGGGGCTAGTCCGATTTAGTGAGGAAGCCTGCTGCCTCAATAACACAGAATGCGCAGCTGCCATTCAAAAGATCCCTCCTAAAGCCAAACCAATATCTCCGGTGGCTGAAGGAAAAGTTTGTTTTTTAAACATGATGTCTAATGACACATTCAGGGTACATTTTCATAATTGTTCCGACAAGGTTGATCTTTCAAGGGGAACGTATTGTGTGAGCGGAGATCCCATATGGATCAAATCATCAAAGTTTGATTACATAGTTACATAGTTACATAGTTACATAGTTATTTTGGTTGAAAAAAGACATAAGTCCATCGAGTTCAACCAGTATAAAGTACAACACCAGCCTGCTCCCTCACATATCCCTGTTGATCCAGAGGAAGGCGAAAAAACCCTTACAAGGCATGGTCCAATTAGCCCCTAAAGGGAAAAATTCCTTCCCGACTCCAGATGGCAATCAGATAAAATCCCTGGATCAACATCATTAGGCATTACCTAGTAATTGTAGCCATGGATGTCTTTCAACGCAAGGAAAGCATCCAAGCCCCCTTTAAATGCAGGTATAGAGTTTGCCATAACGACTTCCTGTGGCAATGCATTCCACATCTTAATCACTCTAACTGTAAAGAACCCTTTCCTAAATAAATGGCTAAAACGTTTTTCCTCCATGCGCAGATCATGTCCTCTAGTTCTTTGATAAGGCCTAGGGACAAAAAGCTCATCCGCCAAGGTATTATATTGCCCTCTGATGTATTTATACATGTTAATTAGATCCCCTCTAAGGCGTCTTTTCTCTAGACTAAATAAACCCAGTTTATCTAACCTTTCTCGATAAGTGAGACCTTCCATCCCACGCATCAATTTTGTTGCTCGTCTCTGCACCTGCTCTAAAACTGCAATATATTTTTCGTAATGTGGTGCCCAGAACTGAATTCCATATTCCAGATGTGGCCTTACTAGAGAGTTAAACAGGGGCAATATTATGCTAGCATCTCGAGTTTTTATTTCCCTTTTAATGCATCCCAAAATTTTGTTAGCTTTAGCTGCAGCTGCTTGGCATTGAGTACGATTATTTAACTTGTTGTCAATGAGTACTCCTAAGTCCTTCTCCAAGTTTGATGTCCACAACTGTATCCCATTTATTTTGTATGGTGCTAGACCATTAGTACGTCCAAAATGCATGACCTTACATTTGTCAACATTGAATTTCATCTGCCATGTATGTGCCCATATAGCCATCCTATCCAGATCCTGTTGCAATATGACACTATCTTCCTGAGAGTTGATGATTCTGCACAATTTTGTATTATCTGCAAAAATAGCAACATTGCTCACTACTGCATCTACTAGGTCATTAATAAATAAATTGAAGAGCACTGGACCCAGAACAGACCCCTACGTCATTCCTCAAATTGTTAAGAGAACTCTAAAGTTCAAAGCTCCACAGGAAGTTCCCATGCTGAGAGACAACACGCCATGGGACAAATGGGTACAGGTTTTGACACAAGATCACACTTAAAACGGTTAAACAAAAAGAACACTAAATTAGAGGTAATATTTCACCATGATTAAGGGGATCTAAAAGAGGTTGAACACAAATACAAGCAGGTGAGTTCCAGTCTGACCTGGTGGAAAAGGTTTCTGGCGATATTCCACGGACACTCAGACTGGGCCTCTACAATTCAAAATGTCTTCCTACATCCACTGGTCGTAGTGATGGGGGTGGCAATCTTGGGAATCATTATACAGGTGAGTTTGTGTGTGAAATTACGCAAACAAATTAACATGGTTCAGAGATTGGTGCCTCAAACAATATCATGAACCAATATTTCCAAATTAACCACTTGAGGACCACACAGTCTTTTCGCCCCTTAAGGACCAGAGCCTTTTTTTCCATTCAGACATTTTTGTCCAAATTTATTCTGCTACATGTCTTTGATTACAAAAAATCCATTCAGTGTATATTTATTGGTTTGGGTAAAAGTTATAGCGTTTACATACTATGGTGCCAAAAGTGAATTTTATCATTTTGAAGCATCTCTGACTTTTCTGACCACCTGTCATGTTTCATAAGGTGCTAAAATTCCAGGATAGTATAAATAACCCCCAAATTACCCCATTTTGGAAAGAAGACATCCCAAAGTATTCACTGAGAGGCATGGTGAGTTCATAGAAGATTTTATTTTTTGTCACAAGTTAGCGGAAAATGACACTTTGTGACAAAAAAAAAAAAAAAAAAAAGTTTCCATTTCTTCTAACTTGAGACAAAAAAAAATGAAATCTGCCACGGACTCACTATGCTCCTCTCTGAATACCTTGAAGTGTCTACTTTCCAAAATGGGGTCATTTGTGGGGTGTGTTTACTGTCCTGGCATTTTGGGGGTGCCTAATTGTAAGCACCCCTGTAAAGCCTAAAGGTGCTCATTAGACTTTGGGCCCCTTAGCGCAGTTAGGCTGCAAAAAAGTGCCACACATGTGGTATTGCCGTACTCAGGAGAAGTATAATGTGTTTTGGGGTGTATTTTTACACATACCCATGCTGGGTGGGAGAAATATCTCTTTTTTTTTGGACAATTTTCATTGTTTGAACATGCTTCACTTTTTTATATGTTTCACTGCTAGATTAGTGGTTAGGTTCTCTCCTATGGGGCACGTCACCGCCGTTGGAGAGTCTATTAGGGATAATTTGTGCACAACTTATGCTGAAGCTAACGCCCCCCTTTACTGTACCTGTTTTGAATGCAAGGTGTGTAACCTGCCCGTTATATGAGCTCTGCATACCTGTGCAGGTAGTCAATTCAGGTGCAGCGTCTGTTTGGAAGCGCTGCCATTTCCTTCTGCTGTACAAAACTTAAGTATACTTCAGGCTAGCTGCCTCCAGGGGTGTCAGCTTGCATTCAAATTTTAGAATTTAGATTAGTGTTACCACATAATTTGCATCTGATTTGTATTCAAGGTGTGTATTTAGCCCCAAGGGGCTGGGCATATCTCTGGAGTTTTCACTTCACTTGCAGCCTGTGAGCGCTGCCCATTGCTTGCTGTCTTCTGAACAAATGTGTATACCATTTATGGCTAGCTGCACCAGGTAAGGATTATGATTTTAATTTTAGACTAGCTAGGGTTCACTGTTGGATATGTTTCACTGTTGAATATGTTTCACTGTTACATTAGTTTGAGGTTTTAACCTTTTTTTTGGACAATTTTCATTGTTTGAACATGCTTCACTTTTTTATATGTTTCACTGCTAGATTAGTGGTTAGGTTCTCTCCTATGGGGCACGTCACCGCCGTTGGAGAGTCTATTAGGGATAATTTGTGCACAACTTATGCTGAAGCTAACGCCCCCCTTTACTGTACCTGTTTTGAATGCAAGGTGTGTAACCTGCCCGTTATATGAGCTCTGCATACCTGTGCAGGTAGTCAATTCAGGTGCAGCGTCTGTTTGGAAGCGCTGCCATTTCCTTCTGCTGTACAAAACTTAAGTATACTTCAGGCTAGCTGCCTCCAGGGGTGTCAGCTTGCATTCAAATTTTAGAATTTAGATTAGTGTTAGCACATAATTTGCATCTGATTTGTATTCAAGGTGTGTATTTAGCCCCAAGGGGCTGGGCATATCTCTGGAGTTTTCACTTCACTTGCAGCCTGTGAGCGCTGCCCATTGCTTGCTGTCTTCTGAACAAATGTGTATACCATTTATGGCTAGCTGCACCAGGTAAGGATTATGATTTTAATTTTAGACTAGCTAGGGTTCACTGTTGGATATGTTTCACTGTTGAATATGTTTCACTGTTACATTAGTTTGAGGTTTTAACCTTTTTTTGGACAATTTTCATTGTTTGAACATGCTTCACTTTTTTATATGTTTCACTGCTAGATTAGTGGTTAGTTTCTCTCCTATGGGGCACGTCACCGCCGTTGGAGAGTCTATTAGGGATAATTTGTGCACAACTTATGCTGAAGCTAACGCCCCCCTTTACTGTACCTGTTTTGAATGCAAGGTGTGTAACCTGCCCGTTATATGAGCTCTGCATACCTGTGCAGGTAGTCAATTCAGGTGCAGCGTCTGTTTGGAAGCGCTGCCATTTCCTTCTGCTGTACAAAACTTAAGTATACTTCAGGCTAGCTGCCTCCAGGGGTGTCAGCTTGCATTCAAATTTTAGAATTTAGATTAGTGTTAGCACATAATTTGCATCTGATTTGTATTCAAGGTGTGTATTTAGCCCCAAGGGGCTGGGCATATCTCTGGAGTTTTCACTTCACTTGCAGCCTGTGAGCGCTGCCCATTGCTTGCTGTCTTCTGAACAAATGTGTATACCATTTATGGCTAGCTGCACCAGGTAAGGATTATGATTTTAATTTTAGACTAGCTAGGGTTCACTGTTGGATATGTTTCACTGTTGAATATGTTTCACTGTTACATTAGTTTGAGGTTTTAACCTTTTTTTTGGACAATTTTCATTGTTTGAACATGCTTCACTTTTTTATATGTTTCACTGCTAGATTAGTGGTTAGTTTCTCTCCTATGGGGCACGTCACCGCCGTTGGAGAGTCTATTAGGGATAATTTGTGCACAACTTATGCTGAAGCTAACGCCCCCCTTTACTGTACCTGTTTTGAATGCAAGGTGTGTAACCTGCCCGTTATATGAGCTCTGCATACCTGTGCAGGTAGTCAATTCAGGTGCAGCGTCTGTTTGGAAGCGCTGCCATTTCCTTCTGCTGTACAAAACTTAAGTATACTTCAGGCTAGCTGCCTCCAGGGGTGTCAGCTTGCATTCAAATTTTAGAATTTAGATTAGTGTTAGCACATAATTTGCATCTGATTTGTATTCAAGGTGTGTATTTAGCCCCAAGGGGCTGGGCATATCTCTGGAGTTTTCACTTCACTTGCAGCCTGTGAGCGCTGCCCATTGCTTGCTGTCTTCTGAACAAATGTGTATACCATTTATGGCTAGCTGCACCAGGTAAGGATTATGATTTTAATTTTAGACTAGCTAGGGTTCACTGTTGGATATGTTTCACTGTTGAATATGTTTCACTGTTACATTAGTTTGAGGTTTTAACCTTTTTTTTGGACAATTTTCATTGTTTGAACATGCTTCACTTTTTTATATGTTTCACTGCTAGATTAGTGATTAGTTTCTCTCCTATGGGGCACGTCACCGCCGTTGGAGAGTCTATTAGGGATAATTTGTGCACAACTTATGCTGAAGCTAACGCCCCCCTTTACTGTACCTGTTTTGAATGCAAGGTGTGTAACCTGCCCGTTATATGAGCTCTGCATACCTGTGCAGGTAGTCAATTCAGGTGCAGCGTCTGTTTGGAAGCGCTGCCATTTCCTTCTGCTGATCAGTGGGTTATTACAGGGAAGAACAGATGTAAATAATGCACTGGCGAATTGATAAGGGGGGGGTCTGAGGGCAATCTGAGCGTGTGGGCGGGTGATTGGGTGCCCACAAGGGGCAGATTAGGGTCTGATCTGATGGGTAACAGTGACAGGTGGTGATAGGGGGTGATTGATGGGTAATTAGTGGGTGTTTAGAGGAGAGAACAGATGTAAACAATGCACTTGGGAGGTGATCTGATGGCGGGTCTACAGGCGATCTGATGGTGTGGGTGGGTGATCAGATTGCCCGCAAGGGGCAGGTTAGGGGCTGATTGATGGGTGGCAGTGACAGGGGGTGATTGATGGGTGATTGATAGGTGATTGAGAGGTGATCAGTGGGTTATTACAGGGAAGAACAGATGTAAATAATGCACTGGCGAATTGATAAGGGGGGGTCTGAGGGCAATCTGAGCGTGTGGGCGGGTGATTGGGTGCCCGCAAGGGGCAGATTAGGGTCTGATCTGATGGGTAACAGTGACAGGTGGTGATAGGGGGTGATTGATGGGTAATTAGTGAGTGTTTAGAGGAGAGAACAGATGTAAACAATGCACTTGGGAGGTGATCTGATGGCGGGTCTACAGGCGATCTGATGGTGTGGGTGGGTGATCAGATTGCCCGCAAGGGGCAGGTTAGGGGCTGATTGATGGGTGGCAGTGACAAGGGGTGATTGATAGGTGACTGACAGGTGATTGACAGGTCAGTGGGTTATTACAGGGGGGATAGGTGCATACAGTACACAGGGGGGGGGGGATCTGGGGAGAATCTGAGGGGTGGGGGGTGATCAGGAGCACCCAGGGGGCAGTTTAGGGCTTTAAAAAAATAGCATTGACAGATAGTGACAGGGAGTGATTGATGGGTGATTAGGGGGGTGATTGGGTGCAAACAGTGGTCTGGGGGGTGGGCAGGGGGGGTCTGAGGGGTGATGTGGGCGATCAGGGGGCGGGGGGGAGATCAGTGTGCTTGGGTGCAGACAGGGAGGGCTGCAGCCTGCCCTGGTGGTCCCTCGGACATTGGGACCACCAGGGCAGGAGGCAGCCTGTATAATACACTTTGTATACATTACAAAGTGTATTATACACTTTGTAGCGGCGATCGGGCAGCTAGTAACCCGTCGGCGCTTCCGAACGGCCGGCGGGTTACAGCGAGAGGGGGGGCGCAGCCTGTCGCCGGCGGCTGATTGCGTCATGAATGATGCGATCGCCGCATAACCACGCCCGCCGCCGCCGATGGGCGTATTGCGGTTGTTTGGGCCCAGCCCTTGCCGCCGCCCATCGGCTGGGGGCAGTCCTCAAGTGGTTAAGCCACATAAGGGGTTAGGGGTATAAGTTTCAGCAGTACCTATGATGGAGCCGATTGTTTAAAGGTGTTTTTTAGAAGACACCTGGCACTGCTCCTTGGCTTAACCGACAAAAATTTTTAACTTTTCTGTGATCATGCAAGTTTGTAAGTGATACGCAAGTGACGCAAATGCTGAGAATGTGGTATAGAGGGACTTAGAAGTAGGGCATACCCAAAGAGCGCTTGGTTACAGGAAGACCAAGAGGTCTTGCCTTCTCTCCCATGGATAACCACCTAGAGCAGAGAAGGTGTGTGAGCACGAGCATTGAAGAGTGAAACATGAAGAAAGAAACCAGGTACTGTTGGGTTCAGAAGCAGAGATCTGCAGATCAAGCCTTTTTAGGGGGGATTGTTATAATTTAAGTAGGCCTCAGTTACTTGAACTGAGTTAGTGAAAAAGGCTTGGTGTCTAGAATTGCCCTTTAAGGGGATTTTCTCTTAGAGAGAAAAGAGACAGTTCTGATTTTCAGCAGAACTGGTACCAGGGGCGTAGCTAGAAATGACTGGGCCCCATAGCAAAAAAATTTTATGGCCCCCCCACACACGAGCTTCCAACCCCACGGACCTCAAACCTCCCACCCAAACATTCCTCCAGGACCCTCCACCCCAACATTCCCACACCCCTCTAAGTACAGTCACAGAGGCGCTCACACGCTTTATGGACCTGAACCAGTTTCATATGCTCCTGTACTGCCTGATGAAGCGGGACTGTTGACCGCGAAACGCGTTGTGATTTTATGGAGCTGTGAATAAATTGTATATTTTTTACTCTGCATTTGAGTGTATGTCCACTACCAGAGGGAGGTAAGTCCACCTCGACTTCCCTCTTTTTATCATTTTTAGAACATTGTTTTACTCTGCTTGGCGCCTCTGTTCGTACATATTACAGCACTCCTGTACTGGCTGCCGTGCCTGGCAATACTGTGTTTGGCTGGATTGGGGATGATGTGTGGGCTGAAAGGCCTGGCAGTGATGCTGTGGCCTGGCTGGTGGTGATGCTGTGGCCTGGCTGGCGGTGATGCTGTGGCCTGGCTGGCAGTGATGCTGTGGCCGGGTTGGCTGGCGGTGATGCTGTGGCCGATGCTGTGGCTGGGTTGGTGGTGATGCTGTGGTTGGGTTGGCTGGCGGTGATGCTGTGGCCGGGCTGGCTGGCGGTGATGCTGGGCTGTGCTTGGCTGGTTGAAGTAAATGCTGGCCTGACTGGTGGTGATGTGGTGGCCTTTTTGACAGTGATTCTGGGCTGCTTGGCTGGTGGTGATGCTGGGCTGGCCGGCCTGGATAGTTTAGGTAGTGACAGGTGCCCCCTAGTTAAGGTAGCACCAGGAGTCCCCCAGTTCAGGCAGTGACAGGAGCCCCCCAGTTCAGGCAGTGACAGGAGCCCCCCAGTTCAGGCAGTGACAGGAGCCCTCCAGTGTAAGTAGTGACAGGAGCCCCCCAGTTCAGGTAGTGACAGGGACCCCCCAGGGTATGTAGTGACAGGAGCCCCCAGTTTAGGTAGTGAGTGACAGGGACCCCCAGTTTAGGTAGTGAGTGACAGGCGCCCCCCAGGTTAGGTTGTGAGTGACAGGGGCCCCCCAGGTTAGGTAGGGAGTGACAGGGGCCCCCCAAATACAAATGTTTATACAGGAAGTCGTGTCAGAGGCTAGAGAGAGATTCATCCGTGGAGCGCACGGAAGGTATGTATCTGCCGCCGCTGCCCCGCCGACTACATATAGACTATTTAATGCTGGAGGGGAGAGTACAGAGGGGAGAGCCCGAGGTGAGGGAGGGGGGGGGGCCATTCCCCCTCCCCACCGACGTGCCACCAAGCTTTCCCCTCATGCTGTGACCCCTCCAGCACCTAGCGGGGCATCCTGCTGCGGGCCCTCTGTGACGTAGGGCTCGGGCAGGCCCCATAATAACGCTATAGTTGCTATGGCGATTGCAACGCCCCTGACTGGTACTGAACATTTCCAAGGCTGGCAGTTACCAGGAACATGTCCCTGGTAACAGGCCACAGGCCTAAACTGGCCTAAACTGCCCCAGACCGTGAGGCGGCAGAAAGGTAAACATAGCCAATATTTACCAAACATGGCATTCTTCGTATATAAGTTAGAGCGAGCGGAATATTAATTAAGTGGGTATGTGTTATGACACCACAAGGGGTCTGAGCCAATTGTAGGTGTGAAGGTATGGCTCAGATGATGTCACATTTAACTCTGTAGTGAGGAGTATTAAAAAGCAGGAGATAGGCTGCAGAGGGCACTTACTTTCTGCCTCCTGCCTCAACCTGTACTTTATCTTTATTTATGTTTTGACATTTTGTATGCTGTATATATGTAGTATAGATGTAACGTACTATAGACAGAAGATAAAGACTGGTTACCAATCACCAGGAATGGGACCAAGAAGCTGCACCGCAAAAGACTTACCACAGAATAATCTGCTTGGCTAAAGATGTAACGAACTGTATCTGTATATCTGTTGACTGAATAAACTCCTAAACTCTGAAGTTGGCCTGAGGAGTTCTATCTCCAATGCTGTTGCTGTGATGAGAGTCATGTTTGCAGCTCTTACAAATGAGTTGCTGGTGAATAAAGGTGTGTTGTGTTGTTGCCAATAGCAACCAACATATAGTTTCTTACACTGGCCACACCTATACCTGGCTACCTATATTGGCCACACCTGTACCTGGCTTCCCTTACTGGCCACACCTATACCTGGGTACCTATACTGGTCACACCTGTACCTGGATACCTATACTGGCCACACCTGTACCTGGATACCTATACTGGCCACACCTGTACCTGCTTCCCTTACTGGCCACACCTGTACCTGGATATCTATACTGGCCACACCTGTACCTGGATACCTATCCTGGCCACACCGGTACCTGCCTTCCTATACTGGCGACACCTGTACCTGGATACCTATACCTGCCTTCCTATACTGGCGACACCTGTACCTGGACATCTCTTGGACGAATCTGCCCATCATCGCTAGATGTTTGGCCACTTTTATATTTGTATTAGTGCAATTTGGGCAACTGCAGCTTGGGAGTGTAAATGATCAGAGATTTATTTTGGGGAGTAATTTTGAAATTTAGTTTTGATCTGATTTCATGCAGCAAGCTTTTATTATACTCACTTTTTATGCTAGACCTTTGCTTGACAAGTTTTGGTTATTTACAGGAAAAAAACATTTTTTGCACAGAAATCCAGGAAAAACTCAATGCCGAGGAGGTTGACCGTGTAAGAAAGGCAGCAATTTAAAAATTCCCCTTGAAAATCAAAAGGGTAATTTTGATTGGCTCCACCCACTTTTCTGAATATTAATCCCACTCACGCAGTTGCTAACTGTGTCAAGTTTGAGAATCCTGCCATTAAAGGGAAGGTTCACGCAGGAGCTAAAAAAATAAATAAAAATACAAATCCACTTATCTGGGGCTTCCTCCAGCCCGTGGCAGGCAGGTTGTGCCCTCGCCGCGTCATCGGACGTCCTCCGGGCTGTACTGCGCAGGCGCAAAACTACTGCGCCTGCGCAGTACAGCCCGTAGGACGTCCGATGACGTCAGCGCGCACCAGTGACACGCACGTTGGAGCGCAGAAGAAGCCCGACCTGGCAGCCGGCCTGGCCAGGTCGGGTGCGCCACCGGAGAAGACCGGGAGCCTGTGGAGCCGTGGCGAGGGCACGTCCTGCCTGCCACGGGCTGGAGGAAGCCCCAGGTAAGTGGATTTGTATTTTTTATTTTTTTTAGCTCCTGCGTGAACCTTCCCTTTAACAGTGTAAGAAAGGCTGCAGTATATATTTTCCCACCTAAAAAATGTAGTTGTTACCTCCGCCTACCTTGACACACAGTCACTTAATGATGAACTTTATAAGCTTTGGGGTCCTTGGCATCAATACTAATTCCAAATGAAATGAAACAAATCAGCTTGGCTGTGGGTGGCTACATCCCCTTTTCTGAATGTGAATCCCATTCACCCCAATGACCAACTGTAGCAGGTTTGATATCTGTGCCATTAACAGTGCAAGAATGGCAGCAACTTAAATTTTCCCCTTGAAAATCAATAGGTAAATTGTGATTGGCGTTTGTGGGCTCCACCCACTTTTCTGAATATTAACCCCAGTTACGCAGGGACCAACTGTGCAAAATTTGAGATCCTTCCCATTAACACTGTAAGAATGGCTGCAGTTTACATTTTCCCAGTGTAATTTATTTTGGCTCCTCCCACTTTTTGTAACCCTTACACAGTCACCGAATTACCAAGTTTGGAGGCTCCTTGTATCAAAAATGTGTGAATGGAAGCAGTTTACCAACCAAAGAAATCTGATTGGCTGTATGTGGCTCCACCCCTTTAGTGAATTTGAATTCCAGTCACCCAATGACCGACTGTAGCAAGTTTGAAGCATCTGCCATTTACAGTCTAAGAATGACAGCAGTTTAAATATCCCTCTTGAAAGTCAATAGGTGAATTTTTAATGGCTGTTGTAGGCTTCACCCACTTTCCTGAATAATAATCCCAGTCATACAGTGACCAAGTGTGCCAAGTTTGAAAACTCTGCAATTAACAGTCTAAGAATAGTTGTGGTTTACATTTCTCCATTGTAAATGAATTGCTAAAATTTGATTGGCTGACAAATTTGATCGCCCAGATGTGCAGAGGAGACGTGAAACCCCCAGAACATAACATCCCAGGTAGTAAGGGATCTGTATACCAAGTTTTGTTTAAATCGGTCAAGGCGTTTTTGAGTGATGGCGGCACATACATACATACATACATACATACATACATACATACATACATACACATCCAATTTTATAGATACACTGTAGATTCTATTATACTGTACATCCTTGGAACAATACCTCACACGAGGAAGATGCAGTACTAATCTATTGAAATGATCATTTCCAGAATGAAGTGGGCACCTGAAGAGACATTATCATTATTTATTTACATAGTGCCAACACCTTTCGTAGCATTGCACACACTACAAACCCGGGGCATGACTAGAAATCACTGGGCCCTCATGCAAAACTTTGGATGGGGCCCCCTCCCACCAAGGAGCCTGGGGGCTGTACACAAGAGCCTGATGCACACTGAATAGGTATTGTCTACAAATCTTTGTCTGCAAATGTTTGTACAATTCATAATCAGTGGCTGAGCAGATGCAGTCATTAGAACAATTGTGCAGAGAGCAGAAAGTTTTTTTCTCTCTTTCCACTTAGTTGTCAGTCTCTCAGGACAGGGCCCCCTGTGGCTTCTGGGCCCCCTTGCAGGGTCTATTGTTACGCCCCTGCTACACCCCGAATAGTGGTGAGCATAGATACATGAGACGTTCACAATTCTGTACAATCAGGACATCCAGCAATACAAGTACCAATACATGTATAGTTGATGTGTGGCTTGAGACATCACCAATACTGGTACATGTTCATATGAAAAATTACAGCAAAACAGGAAACACTAGGATGCATGTGATGTTTCATTATGAAATAAACATGTAACATTCCAATCCTACGGTACCCATACACCTCTAGCTCTGCCTCCAGATTGCACAGAATGTTGAATCTGAGAGGGATCTGTTTCCTGCCCACACACTGCAGACAAATTTCCAATAGATTTCAGCATGATCAGCCTAAATGTATTAGAGGCATAGAATCATCAGGAGAAGCCTGGTATTTTATAAATGGAATTTAATGTCAGCCTCCATATTGCTCTTATTTCAGGTTCCCTTTAAGAATCAGGGCTCTATCACAGCAACTAGACTATAGGGTAAATCTCTCTGAGGACATTGTTGACCATACACAACCATTTTGATCAAATCGCGTACGTACGAAAAGGGCGTCGGGAAAAAAGGGCGCGTGGTATAAACGATAAATGGAAATATCGTTTATAGAAATTATTGTGTAGAATTTCGTTTATAAATAGTGATTTAAAAATGTATAAATCACTAAATAATGTGTATGAGATCGGCAATTCTTAAAACGTTAATCTTCCCTGTTTGTAAAGTGAAACTTATATTTTCGTTTATTAAAAACCCTCCCTGTACCTATCCCTAACCCCTAGACCCCCTGTTGGTGCCTAAACCTAAGACCCCCCTGTTGGTGCCTAACCCTAAGACCCCCCTGTTGGTGCCTAACCCTAAGACCCCCCTGTTAGTGCCTAAACCTAAGACCCCCCTGTTAGTGCCTAAACCTAAGACCCCCCTGTAGGTGCCTAACCCTAAGACCCCCCTGTAGGTGCCTAACCCTAAGACCCCCCTGTTGGTGCCTAAACCTAAGACCCCCCTGTTAGTGCCTAAACCTAAGACCCCCCTGTAGGTGCCTAAACCTAAGACCCCCCTGTTGGTGCCTAAACCTAAAACCCCCTATGGATAATAATGTTTTACAGACATGAATAAATAAAGAATGTAAAGAAAAAAAATGTAAATTATTTTTTTGGGTGGATAATAATGTGTTAGAAATGTTTTAGAAATAGTGATTTATTATCTTCATAAACGTTATTCGTCACGGGCTCATTTTGTAAACTTAAATCATCACAAACATAGTTATAAATCCTTAAAAATCTCCGGGCGCCGTTATAAATCCTTAAAAATCTCCGGCGCCTTATTTTCCCCGTTCAGCGCCCATTAAACGATATTTATAATGAAAGTGAATGGGGCGCCCTTTTTGTCCACTTGTCTCATGCGCCCAAATCTACTGCTTCCCAACCATTTTGATCAAATCTGCCAGTAACCCGTTGTTTCAACATGATCAACTGACTTTTAATCAATTTGTGCAGCGTATCAATGGAAAGTCTAATTGAGCATGCTGGGAAATGTCAGTGCCATGGGGGCGAGGCAGGAGTTGTGGGGATTCTATGGCATATAACGGTGCACTGCATCGAGCACTACAATGCTTGTAGTTTGATGGATGCTTGATTTCTGCTGAAATACTACCGCAAATTGAGCTTGCCAAGTATGGTAGGAAATAGAATCAATTACTATCTGATTGTATTCCAAACAACTAGAGATTGAGCAGCTGCGCATATCAGGCCAGAACTGACCCATGCATGGCCAGCACCTAAGACATTAGGCTAGGGGCCTATTTGTTTCTGGCAAATCCCTCCCTCATGGCCCTGAGTCGGCTGCCAGCCCACCCCAGGTCTCCCCTCCAACTACATTGTGGTCACCAGGGCCCTGTGGAGTTTTTGGCAGCATAGCAGCTCACCTGTCCCGGCCAGCATACTCATCCATTACTCAATGCACTCCCGTCTTCATCCTCACAGGGGCGCCACTCCTTTGTGACTCCGCTGACATGTTGCCACCAGCTACTTTAAAATACGTGTCAAATTTGGTGATGGTGCATGTTTGGGGGCTGCACAATGAGCCAAAACATTTTTCAGTTGTAAACTGCTCTTGTTTAAATGTGTGTTTACTTGCCTACAAAAATTTATTTTATCAAAAATTATGTGGTTTTTGCAAATTCTTTTTTTTTACTTTTTCCCACTATTTGATACAGCAAATTTGGTGATGATAACATGTTCGGGAGCTTTGCAACTAACAGTGACGTGTCCTATATAATAACATCCCTTTGTTGCTGTGTCCCTGTGTCAGGGGTGCCTGCAGCGCATGCAGAGGTCATGACAGGCACCATTTGCGCATGGGGGGGGGGGGGGGGCACGGCCATGCTGGCACATGCATGTCACGGCTCTGTACGGTGCATTCCCTAGTGTCCGTTATTAAACGGGCTTTGGGACTAGTACTGAAATAATATGATTGCATTGGGGTACATATCCAACCACTATTCAGATTTAGAATAGATATTAAAGAGGGACTGTAGGGACGTATGGCAGAATGCAGTAAATTATTTAGGATACCCACTTTTATGGTCATTTTCCTGGTTTCCACATCAGAAACACTTCCTATCTCTGTTCGTTCAATACTGTATATTGGTATGTAGCCCCGCCCTCTAAGTGATGCTTAGCCTAGGCCAGGGCTGCCCATTGGGTAGATCGCAATCTACCGGTAGATCTCGAAGGACTTCATGGTTGATCCCAACCCACCAACAGTGTCCATTCTGTATATACAAATGTGCTCCTAAAATTGTACATGGGTAAATCTGACTTGCTAATTTTTTAAAGTAGCTCACAAGCTGAAAAGGTGTAGGCACCTCTGGCCTAGGCTGTTCGCTATGTGAAGTTTTCCTCTCAGAACATTCTGGAAGACCAGGCATTATTCTCACGGGCTTTGGGAATTCTCAGAAACAAACATTCCTCAAAGCTGCACCTGACAGGACTAAAGATGTCGACATCTGTGATAAATTTCACGATGTAAATCAAACACTGACTAAATTACATATTTTTATCTATTTATTTTCAACATAACAACTTAAACATAACATAGGTAGTTGGGTGGAAAGAGACATTTGTACATCAAGTTCATGCAGGTGTAGGTTCAGCAGCAGTTGCAGCATATTTGCTGGTATTTCTGCAGCAGGAAACTGCAGCATCTGTAGAATGGGGAGCATACCCACTGCAGCCATCCTTCTCTCTCTGCTGTAACCTCTTCTTCCTCATCCATATCAATGACTACATGGTCATCAATTTTGGGAAGGAGTGGAACCTTTTCCTCCTCATCAATATGTACGTCTTCCTGGATTTCGGGTAGGAGTGGAACCTTTTCCTCCTCATCAATATTAATATGTACATGGTGCTGAATTTTGGGGCGGATGGCAACCTTTTGTTGTTCATAAGGATTCTTATGCATAGGACGGTGATGCTTTTGCTTGGGGACGGGAACATCCATCTTTTTTGTCACCTTGTCTTCCTTAGGAGTATGGATAAGGGCGTGGTGCAGGATGCTTTTCGGAAGCCCCGGGAGTCTCTTCTTTGGCAGACTCTCCTCCTTTGGCAGATTCTCCACCTGCCGGACGGGCTTCATTCTCTCATTTCTCTGGGGCAGTTCTTTCTTCTGCCGGATGAGTCCCCTTCTCTTGTAACGACTTGCCACCTGCCCGATGAATCGCATGAATCGTTGTCTCTTTCCTGTCTTCTTTTCTTTTTCCTGTTTTTTCTTTATTCCGAGTGCAGATTTCAGCCTCCCTGCACTCGTTTTGATCTTTTTCGTCGCCTTATCTTTCTTCTTCTGGCCAAGTCTAAAAATGAAAAGCAAACCGTTAGATGAAGAATGGAATACATGGCAGAATATTCTTCAAATGCCTAAATTCACTTACCTTGCTGCACGACTGGCGGCGCAGCTGCATGCTATGCTCAGGCATAGTGTGCAGAAAAGCTTCTCAACTTTTCCCATCCCGACTGTAGATTAGGCTGCCCAGCCGGGAAAAGCAGTATAAAAACGTAATCTAGTAGTGAGTCTCTCACAAGTGTCACCTCTTCACAAGTAAGAAGTGATATGAGCTCAGACTGGTTCCCTCTGGCTATTTATCCTCTGAGGTGTCGTGACATCACAATGCCTGAGGTGTCATTGTGACATCATCAGGCATACCTCCCAGCATTTGCAAATGAGAAAGCAGGACACTTAGGCCACACCCCTCACACACACCCCCAACCACACCCCTGACACGCCCCTAGTCAATCATACAATATATATGTATATATATATATATATATATATATAGATATATATATATATATATATATAGATATATATATATATATAGATATATATATATATAGATATATATATATAAAGATATATATATATATATAGATATATTAAAAGGAGGAGGGGGAACCCCACGTAATTTACAAAAAAAAAACACACTCTAAGCATAAAAAAAAAATAAAAAAAAATTGGGAAAATAGGAAAAAATGCCAGGGATTACACTACCGTTAGGTTTGCTACTACTGTAAAAGTGACATCTACCGCATTTAAAAGTATACTTTTTTCCTTCAAAACTTTAAAATCGATTTACTCAAAAACTATAATGTCTTTTACAAAAATTGTTTTTTTCTCTTATTCCCAATGATCTCCTTAATACCCTGCAAATTTAGGGTTTCTAGCATTTAAAGTGGATTTGCTATTAACCGTTAAAGTCGGCGGTTTTTTTTAAATGTGTTTTTTTTTTCTTTTGAAACTTTAAAATCAATTTTCTCAAAAACTATAAGGTCTTTTTGAAAAAAAAAAAATTTAGACAAATTTTATTTCCTCTTGTAGCCACTGGGGGCCCCTACAAGCTCTGGGGCCCCGGGGCAATTGCCTCATTTGCCTCTACGGTTTAGCTGACGTCAGTAGCATTCACTCATCGCTATCAGCCCTGCGCATGTGATGAGAGGCGCCACTAGAGGGCATGATAGCGATGAGTGAATGCTACTGATGTCAGCTACAGAAGAGTCCTCGAAGCACGGACCCCGGTAAATTAGAACTGCACATCGCGCTGCATATGGCGGGACACTCGAGGGGGTACAAAGATCTATTCGTTATGCTCTGCTCTGGTGGCAGGTAAGGGGGAAAAGACAGCGCGCTGCACATGCTGAGACATTCAAGGGACAAAGGGCTTTATGCTCCACTCTGGTGGCAGGACTGGGGGGAGACACGGCAGCACTGTGCCATCTAGATCTGGAAGCATAGCACAAAGCGGGGACACTGGGGGAAAAAGATATGCGGGGAGGGACACTTCATACATCTGAATCTGCGTCTGGGAGCACACGGTGGGGGAGACAACTGCATGTGGCTCGAGTTTAAGCCGAGACTCCCACTTTTGGGCCACTTTTTTGTGCTCAAAAACTCTGCTTATACTTGAGTATATACTGCAATGGTGGAGAGTCATGCATCAAAAGTCCAGCCCCACTGGCGGTGCAGCCTGGAATTGGGACAATTAAAATTGTTGGGAAGTGCGTTGGATTGGCCCAGTTCCAAGTGTATAGCTAGCACAGTGCCCAGTGTATAGTTAGTACAGTGCCCAGTATAGCTAGTACAGTACCCCAGTATATAGCTAATACAGTGCCCAGTATAGTTAGTACAGTGCCCAGTGCCCAGTATATAGCTAATACAGTGCCCAGTATAGTTAGTACAGTGCCCAGTGCCCAGTATATAGCTAGTACAGTGCCCAGTGTATAGCTAGTACAGTGCCCAGTATATAGCTAGTACAGTGCCCGGTATATAGCTAGTATAGTGCCCCAGTATAGCTAGTACAGTGCCCCAGTATATAGCTAGTACAGTACCCAGTATATAGCTAGTACAATGCCCCAGTATAGCTAGTATAGTGCCCCAGTATCGCTAGTACAATGCCCAGTATATAGCTAGTAAAGTGCCCAGTATATAGCTAGTACAGAGCCCCAGTATAGCTAGTACATTGTCCAGTATATAGCTAGTACAATGCCCAGTGTATAGCTAGTACAGTGCCCAGTGTATAGCTAATACAGTGCCCAGTGTATAGCTAGTACAGTGCCCAGTGTATAGATAGTACAGTGCCCAGTATATAGCTAGTACAGTGCCCAGTATATAGCTAGTACAGTGCCAAGTATATAGCTAGTATAGTGCCCAGTATATAGCTAGTACATTGCCCAGAATAAAGCTAGTACAGTGCCCAGTATATAGCTAGTACAGTGCCCAGTATATAGTTAGTACATTGCCCAGTATATAGCTAGTACAGTGCCCAGTGTATAGCTAGTACAGTGCCCAGTATATAGCTAGTATAGTGCCCCAGTATAGCTAGTACAGTGCCCAGTATATAGCTAGTACAGTGCCCAGTATATAGCTAGTATAGTGCCCAGTATATAGCTAGTACAGTGCCCAGTATATAGCTAGTATAGTGCCCCAGTATAGCTAGTACAGTGGCCAGTGTATAGCTAGTCCAGTGCCCAGTGTATAGCTAGTACAGTGCCCAGTGTATAGCTAGTACAGTGCCCCAGTATACAGCTAGTACAGTGCCCAGTGTATAGCTAGTACAGTGCCCAGTGTATAGCTAGTATAGTGCCCAGTATATAGCTAGTACAGTGCCCAGTATATAGCTAGTACAGTGCCCAGTATATAGCTAGTATAGTGCCCCAATATATAGCTAGTATAGTGCCCTATTATATAGCTAGTACAGTGCCCAGTGTATAGCTAGTACAGTGCCCAGTATATAGCTAGTACAGTGTCCAGTGTATAGCTAGTACAGTACCCAGTATATAGCTAGTATAGTGCCCAGTATATAGCTAGTACAGTGCCCAGTGTATAGCTAGTACAGTGCCCAGAATATAGCTAGTATGGTGCCCCAATATATAGCTAGTATAGTGCCCCAATATATAGCTAGTACAGTGCCCAGTGTATAGCTAGTACAGTGCCCAGTATATAGCTAGTATAGTGCCCAGTATATAGCTAGTATAGTGCCCCAGTATATAGCTAGTACAGTGCCCAGTGTATAGCTAGTACAGTGCCCAGTATATAGCTAGTACAGTGCCCAGTGTATAGCTAGTACAGTCAGGGACGGATCTAGGGGGGGGCAAGCAGGTCTCTTGCCCCAGGCGCAGTTTGTTGAATTCTTAAAAAGGCGGCAAAATTTGGATGGAAAGTGGCAGTTTAGGCGCCAAAACCTGACCTTGCCCCAGGCGCAACTTGGGGCAACCTGGTCTAGATCCGTCCCTGAGTACAGTGCCCAGTATATAGCTAGTACAGTGCCTAGTGTATAGCTAGTACAGTGCCCAGTATATAGCTAGTACAGTGCCCAGTATATAGCTAGTACAGTGCCCAGTGTATAGCTAGTACAGTGCCCAGTGTATAGCTAGTATAGTGCCCAGTATATAGCTAGTACAGTGCCCAGTATATAGCTAGTACAGTGCCCAGAGTATAGCTAGTACAGTGCCCAGTGTATAGCTAGTACAGTGCCCAGTATATAGCTAGTACAGTGCCCAGTATATAGCTAGTACAGTGCCCAGTATATAGCTAGTACAGTGCCCAGTGTATAGCTAGTACAGTGCCCAGTATATAGCTAGTACAGTGCCCAGTGTATAGCTAGTACAGTGCCCAGTGTATAGCTAGTACAGTGCCCAGTATATAGCTAGTACAGTGCCCAGTATATAGCTAGTACAGTGCCCAGTGTATAGCTAGTACAGTGCCCAGTGTATAGCTAGTACAGTGCCCAGTATATAGCTAGTACAGTGCCCAGTATATAGCTAGTACAGTGCCCAGTGTATAGCTAGTACAGTGCCCAGTATACAGCTAGTATAGTGCCTAGTGCCCCAGTACATAGCTAGAGCTACGATAGTATACAATAATGATGCTCCCTCAGGCAGCCCCAGTGCCCCGCCCAAATTTCCTAATTAGTGGCCCCTCAAATAATCCTACCTAGTACGGTCCCGTCGGTCCGGACCGGTATCTGCTCTGCCTGCGGCTGTCCTCAGTGCCCTGGCCTATGCAATACGTCTGGCCCGGCGGCTGCTGCAGACAGTGGCTGTGGCTCCCTCAGTGAGACTCTCAGTCCTGGTCGGGGTAGGTCGGGCTGCCGCGGGGTGCGCTCTCTCTGCACATGCATGTGACGTCAATCGTGACGTCACTCGCAGAGCGCACCCAGCAGCCTGAGGGAATGCCAATGCGCTCTGCCTCCACACATACAGGAAGCGCATCAGGCCGGCCAGTGAGTGATCGGCGGCGCAGCGGTGGCGACGGCCGCCGCAGCAGCAGTAAATATTAAATTAGGTCGGCTCTGAGTGCCGGTGCGCGGGGCCTCTTCAAGCGCGGGGCCTGGAGCGATTGCCCCAGTTGCCCCCCCCCCAAAGGCCGGCTCTGGTCACCACCAAATTCCTCATCCATGCCAGGGCTGTGGGATCGGAGTCGAGGAGTCAGAGCAATTTTGGGTACCTGGAGTCAGAGATGCAGTCGGAGGATTCATAAACTGAGGAGTCGGGAGACGGAGTTGGATGATTTTAGCACCAAATCCAAAGCCCTGGCAAGTATTAGACTAAGAAGTCGGAGTCAAAGAGTCTGAGCCATTTTGGGTACCTGGAGTAGGAGTTGGTGGTTTTATAAACTGAGTTGTCGGATGATTTTTGTACTGACTCCACAGCCCCGATCCATGCCCTCATAAGTTCCCGCCTTGACTACAGCACTGCCCTTCTGTCTGGTCGCATCGCTTTACCACAACGGCTCACCTCTGGGAATCCCTCAACTGGCTTCCTACCCAGTCCAGAATCAGATTCAAGATACCATGCCTGGCCTAAAAATCTGTCCACAAAACCTGCCCAACCTACATTTCCAATCTTACCAAGAGGTACACACCTAGCGGCTCACTCTGCTCCTCCTATGAACTTCGCCTGACCACCCCCTGCATCACCCAATCCCATGCACGACTCCAGGACTTCTCAAGAGTGCTCCAACACTATGGAACTCCCTACCTCTCCCTAATAGGGCTGCGCCATCCAACATCCTTAAAAAGGCCCTCAAAATGCACCTTTTCACTCTGGCCTAAACACCCCCCCCCCCCCCCCCCCCCCACACACACACACACACACACACACACACACACACACACTGGTGCTCTAAACCCTACCTTTCATGTTCCTACTTCCCCCTCTGGATTTCAAGCCTTCGGCAGGGTCCACCTCATTGTGTGTCGTACCTGTTTAGGCACCTCCATTACCGTACATCCATGCTATGGATTAGAGTGAACAATTGAGTGAATTCGACTTGCCTAATCTCCATGCTTCCATCCAGTGACTGACTAAGCATTACCTTGTACTCATATTGTGCTGCATGATCTGGTTTGCATGTATTCCTATATTGTCTTATTGCTGTATGTCACCCCTAAATATTGTCTGTAACCCTAACTAATGTCCAGCGCTGAGTAATATGTTGGCGCTTTATAAATATAATAAATAAATAATAAATGTGTCAGCTCACTCCACCCTGAATAACCGTAAATGCCTTCTGTTTTAAGAAGGCAACTTCTGTAATAAACACTCAGTCCATATTCAGTTCTGGCAGGGGCATAACAATCGGCCCTGCAATGGATGCAGCCACAGGGGGTCCCTGCATGATGCCGGTCTTCTATGTCTCCAATACCCATGTCCAGCGCTACCATAGAGGCAAAGAGGACGATTGCCCCTGAGCACTGCAGGGCCCCCGGGTCTCCCTTTGGCTTGTGCCCCCGGGGCCCCTGCACTGATTTGTCAGAATAGTAACTCGCCTATCCCTCCGCACTGCTCCCTGTCTTCATCAGCGTCATGCAGAGCTTTGTCACCTTGAACCAGAAAGAGGTGAGTTCCCTGCCTGCTGGCACTGCGCTCATTCCTGGAGGGGGGAGCACTGAATGGGGGCTCTGGGTGAAGGAGGGGGGAGTCGGGTCCCTCCCTGCCGATGTGTGCCTGCTAGGCCTTCCTCCAGACTGCCTATACTGGGAATACCTATAGCTGGCTAACCAATACTGGGGCACCTATAGCCGACTACCTATGCTGGGGGGGCACCTATGCCTTGCTATACTGGGTGCACCTATACATGATTATGCTGGAGGCACCTATATCTGATTAACCTATACTGGGGGATTCTATATATTGCTACCTATACTGTATATAGCTGACTAACCTTTACTGGATCACCTATACCTGATTAACCTATACTGGAGGCACTTCTACCTGAATAATCTATACTGGGGGCACCTATACCTGACTAACGGCACCTATAGCTGGCTAAACTTTACTGGGGCACCTATAGCTGACTACCTATGCTGGAGTCACCTATGCCGGAGTAACCTATACTGGGGGCCAGGGCCGGATTACCGACCAGACAACAAAAGCAGTCACTTGGGGCCCCCCATTCAGAGTCAAAGGGGCCCCATCAGCACATAAACCAGCCCTCGCCATCCTGTCAGCGGTGGCTGGATGGTATAATGGTTAAAGGGACTCTGAGCAGTGCACTAACTATGGAAAAATGCATATCATTTTAAAGCTCTCTTTCTCCTCTTTCCAATGATATATAAACGGCCGCCCTATACCTTTTAGTTTTCGCTATTTTCGCGATTGAAATCGCAGCCACAGGATGACTTTTCTTCAAAGTCGGCAGCTCGATTCTGCACAATGCAATGAAATATAAGGAACCCAGGGGGATATAATTACAAACATCATGCTGGTAGGTGTGAGGATTTAATTAATTAGTTGTGGGTATGCTTAAAGGCATACCCACAGGCACTGCTCGGAGTCCCTTTAAGGGCTCTGCCTCTGACACAGGAGACCAGGGTTTGAATCTCGGCTCTGCCTGTTCAGTAAGCCAGCACCTATTCAGTAGGAGACCTTAGGCAAGTCTCTCTAACACTGCTACTGCCTATAGGGCGCGTCCTAGTGGCTGCAACTCTGGCACTTTGAGTCCGCCAGGAGAAAAGCGCGATATAAATGTTATTTGTCTTGTCTTGTCAAATGATGCTGTGCACTGCTGATTGTCTTTAGAGCCAGGCTCTCCTCCTAGGTCCCCCTCCTGCTACTGTGCGCTCTGCCGCTGCCCACTCCGCCCTCCCTTCCCACAGAGAACCACAGCTGCAGCTAGAATGATAGCAGCAGATGGCAAACGCTCACTCACCTATCCATGATCCAAGCGATAGAGATCCCGTCATCTGAAACCCATCTGTCTCTCAGACAGGAAGTAGGAAGTAGTAATAGTAGTAGTAACAGAGCGGCAGCACTCTAGAGGAGACAGATGGGCTCCGGATGACGGGACCTCTATTGCTTGGATCGCAATAGGTGAATGTGAGTCATCTGGTGCTGTCATTCTCCCCCGCTGTGGCTGCCTTCTCTGCTGGACTATCGTATTCACTGGGATGGAGGCTGCATGGTGGCTGTCTAGTTTGGGAGGAAATCGGTTGTTCGGTGGTGGGGGTGGTTATGTAATTCTGTCTGGGGAATGGCTTCCGGTTTGGCGGTGTCCAGAGCTTTCTGCTATTGCCAGGCTGGAGATGCAGGGGGAAAGTGCTGCTGCTGTGATATCTGGCGCCCTCTTCACAGGGGTGCCCAAGCCCCTGAGTGCAAATGTCCCAGCCATTCATCCCTCACTCTGCATTTTGCCGCTGCTATTCCCTGCATTTGTGCACCCACAGAAGAAAGCAGGCTGTTGCCCATAGCAACCAGTAGCTCGGCTGCCCCAGTGTGTGCGGCATGTTGCTGTGCAGCTGCATCTTCTGATTCTAATACGACATGATGAGGGGCCCAAATCAGTTACTTTGCTTAGGGCCCCATTTAGCCTTAATCCAGCTCTGCTGGGGGCACCCATACCTGGCTACCTGTACTGAATTTTTGTCTTAAATATCCTCCCTCAGCCCTGGCCTGCCTTTCCATTTTTTCTTTGGGGAGGGGGGGGGGAGGACATTCAAATTTATGTAGTGGGGCCCAATGATTTCTATTTATACCATTGGGTTCTGGATAGAATCTAGCGCGAAGAATACTTGGCCTCTTGTCTAGTCTGCATCCCCAGTGTCACTGGCATAACAATAGGGGATGCAACCCCTGCCCCTGGCTCGGGGCCATTTTGGGGGCTGGAGGGGTTGCAGCACGAGGGGAAAGCCTTGCTCACAGTCGGCGGGGAGGGGGGAACACTTATTAAGCTGGAGGGGAGCGCAGAGGGGAGAGCCCCGAGGTGAGGGAGGGGTGGGGACCTTCCACCCTCCCTGCCGACTGTGGGCATGGCTTTCCCCTCATGCAGCGACCCCTCCAGCTCCCCAAAACTGCCGCGGGGGGGGGGCCCCGCTCAGAATTTCTGAAGGGGGGCCGGGTGGGGCCTAGTTATGCCCCTGCCCAATGTGATTAAGAAAATGCCTTCTACAGTTCCAGAGTAATCTCATATCATTAATACAGACAGTAAATATATGCATACATCCTGAGGACACATCCATTCCATTTTTTGGTGCAGTTTTCCATGTGCGCAGGCGCCAAAGATGCATCAAATAGAGCTACACAGTCACGTCTTGAATGTAAAAGTTTAAGGGGCAGGAGGGGGGAAGGGGGGTGCATCCAGGCCCAAATTTACCTCACAGGAGCCTATAGGCACAGATATCCTGGCTCCTTAGACTTCACCCTCCATGAACCTACAAACATCAGCAGAACCGCACCGCAAGTGTGCTGGCTGACCCAGCTGTCTCTTCTCCCTTACTTCCCTTGCCCCAAACTACATGAGAAAGGGGCCCTTCCATAGAAGCTGCCGGAACGCTGCGAACGCACAAGGCGCGATTCCTCCTTCTCCCTCCAGTAGCTGAGACCAATACATTGGAAAGCATGATCAGCACTTTTCTTAGATGGATTAAATTGATATGTACATAACATGCAGCACTTTACATATCCCTGTATTGTTTGAATTGTTTTTGGATATGCATCTTTTGCACTAGTTATGTGTTAGTTTTTTGGTTTATTTGTGCAGGGAATGTGTGCAATATTTGAGAGATTTTGTGCATTAGATAAATTAGCTGGGTTGTCACTTGTTTACACGCATTTGGCACAGCACTCTCAGCCTCTGGAGAGATTTCCCATAACAATCGGTTTAAGAAGGTGGTTTTAAATGGTTTTAATTGTGGTTTCTGGATAAGTCCTTAATAAAAATTATCAGTTTTTTGCATCATAATTGGATGTGCTCATGATTTGTTATGAATATGTCTGTACTAGTAAGGGCCCCTTTCTCATGTAGTTTGTATCATGTTGTTTAGCCCTTTATAGACACATTATCATGTGGAAAGCAATAGCTCACATAGTAGTGGTAATAATTAGTTACTTCCCTTGCCCATCATAGGTAGCCACAGATGCCCCTTAGTATTACATAGCCAGAAGTACCCTCAATATTAACCAAATGTGGACCGACGCAGTTTAAATCTACGTCGGGCGGGTGGCGCTGCGGTTCTGACCGGACGTAAACTCTACGTCCCATTCGCCGCGCTTTCCCGCAGCTCTCGCCGCTTTCTACCCGCCGCAATGTGCTGCCCTGCCGCCTCTATGACGGCAGAGCACTGTGAGCCGGGCAGGAGCCGTTTTCATTGGCTCCTGGCGCTGTCATTACTGTTAGCCAATCCCATTGGCTTACATTGAGTGACAGGGTCAGGAGCCAATGAAAGCAGCTCCTGACCGGCGCACAGCGCTCTGCCGTCATAGAGACAGCAGAGAGAGCAGCCTGCGGCGAGGACAGAGTGGCGTGACCGGCTGGAGCGACGGATTATTGTGGTGACTCGTCGGAATGCGGCGTTTTAGCGTACCAGCAGCCTCTGGTCCTTAAGGGGGCAGAGGCTGCTGGTACCAAAGTGGTTAAGAAGCAAGAGGTACCCCCAAGTATTAGGTAGCTAGAGGAGCCCCTGAGTGAAGGGAGATCTCATCAGTGGAATGCCGAGAGCAGGATGAGTAAGGGCTCGTTTCCACTGTTGCGGTGCGGAATCGCCTGGATTCCACCGCGGACGAAATTGCATGCGGATGCGTTTCTGCATGCGGTGTTCCCCGAGATTTCGCATGCGTAAGAAGCAGGCGATTTTAACCATGTCACTGCCTGTGTAAATTGCCATACCATTACATGCGAAATCGCGTGGAAAACCGCATGACAAAGCCGCATGCGATTTCCCTATTAAATACATTGCCGTGCAGATTTTCCCCGCACACCAAAACGCACCCGCACGACGCACAAGTGGAAACAATCCCATCCACTTGTATTGCCTATGCGAATCCGCATGCAGTGCCTGCATGCGGATTGGCTATAGTGGAAACGAGCCCTGACCTATCATTTATGCTCTGCTCGGGACTCTGCATAGGGAACCAAATTTACGCAGGGGGCCCCAGTGATTTCTAGTTATGCCCCTGGGTTCTAAAAAGAATCTAGTGTGAAGAATAAAGAATACTTGGCCTCTTGTCTAGTCTGCATCCCCAATGTGATTAGGAAATATGACTTCTACAGTTAGAGTGATCTCATATCATTAATACAGATAGTAAATATATTCATACTACCTAAGGCCCCATTCACACTTGCGTTTTCAAAATGCCGGCAAATTGCAGGAGAGATTTTTCCATGATTTCACGCGGAAAACTCACTGACCACTGTGGCGATTTTGGCGCAATCGTGTTTAGCGCTTCTATAGCACTGAAATGCGATCGCTGGGAAATCGCCTGAAAATGGTGCAGGCTACGTATTTGTATTTCGCGTTTTTGCCCGGTTTTGGGCAATTTGTGGCGATTAGCGCAAATTGCCCAAGAAAGGACCCATAGGATTTCATTACGCTAGCGCTTTTAAAAAGAAATCGCGGCAAAACACTCTAATGTGAATGGGGCCTCGAGAACACATTCCATTTATTTGTGCGGTTTTCCATGTGCACTGGTGGCAAAGTTGCATGGAATGGAGCTACACAGCCCACGCGTGGCCTTATTCTCACACTAACCTCCCCCCACCTTTGCTTAACACTAATGGAGTAAGGTGCTGCACCGCATCCAATCTGGAATCCGGCTATATGACAGCCACACACTGGTCCCCGATTCTACAGTACTGCCAGCCTAAAAAAAGCCAAACCCTGAACGCCTAACCAAAATGACACCGATACCTTGGCTGATAGCCAAAGACCCACTGCCGCTATATACTATAGCCAAACTCCAGGCCCCAAATTGCCCAGTCAATGCTGCCATGCAAATAATTGTGGCATATGGCAGTGCTTAATTTAAAGTGGTTCCCTTGCATGTTTAAAAAAAATATAAACTGGCACTTACCTGGGGCTTCTATTGGCCCCCTGCAGCGGTCATGTCCCACGCCATCCTCCTACAATCTTCCTTTCACCGCCGCCGGCACCGGTCTAATTATTCATCTAACTAGACGAATGGAACTGCAGCTGCGCGGCCGTACACGTGCTCGCTCCCGTGCATCATCAGGAGCAAAACTTCATACTGCGCCATAGCAGTAAGCTCCCAATGATGCACGTGGCCACGGGTGCCCAGTCGCAGTTCTATTCGTCTAGTTAGATGAATAATTAGACTGGTGCCGGCGGCGGGGAACGGAAGATCGTAGGAGGATGGCGCGGGACATGACAGCTGCAGGGGGCCGATAGAAGACCCAGGTAAGTGTCAGTTTATGTTTTTTAAAACATGCAAGAAAATCCTTTAAAACTTGTGCTATTTATTTTTTTTTCAAATTCCCACACACTGAACAATTTTTTTTTTTTGTCAACAAGTATTTCATGTAAGTAAGGAGCCGGCAAATGGCAGCAGAGAGTGTTCTGCTGTTAAGCAGCATCTGGAAGCCTCTGGGCCCCCCTGCGATGGCAGGAGTCACAGGAGTGATTGCTACGCCCATGGCTGGAAGAGATCACCCTGATACACACTTTTCAGTTTTTCAGGATTTTTATTAGACACATTAGACACATTATGTAAAAGCCAGTGAAGTGATCACCTCACACATTCAGTGTCAACATAGTTCCTATTGTTATCACTGCACGCAGAGCCGCATTAAGGCTAAATGGGGCCCTAAGCAAAGTAACTGATTTGGGCCCCCCATCATGTCGTATTAGAATCAGAAGATGCAGCTGCACAGCAACATGCCGCACACACTGGGGCAGCCGAGCTACTGGTTGCTATGGGCAACAGCCCGCTTTCCTCTGTGGGTGCACAATGCAGGGAATAGCAGTGGCAAAATGCAGAGTGAGGGATGAATGGCTGGGACATTTACACTCAGGGGCTGGGGCACGCCTGTGAAGAGGGCACCAGATATCACAGCAGCAGCACTTTCCCCCTGCATCTCCAGCCTGGCAATAGCAGAAAGCTCTGGACACCGCCAAACCGGAAGCCATTCCCCAGACAGAATTACATAACCACCCCCACCACCGAACAACCGATTTCCTCCCAAACTAGACAGCCACCATGCAGCCTCCATCCCAGTGAATACGATAGTCCAGCAGAGAAGGCAGCCACAGCGGGGGAGAATGACAGCACCAGATGACTCACATTCACCTATTGCGATCCAAGCAATAGAGGTCCCGTCATCCGGAGCCCATCTGTCTCCTCTAGAGTGCTGCCGCTCTGTTACTACTACTATTACTACTTCCTACTTCCTGTCTGATCTGAGAATCAGGAAGTTCAGAGCGGCTGCACTGTAGAAGAGACAGATGGGTTTCAGATGACGGGATCTCTATCGCTTGGATCATGGATAGGTGAGTGAGCGTTTGCCATCTGCTGCTATCATTCTAGCTGCAGCTGTGGTTCTCTGTGGGAAGGGAGGGCAGAGTGGGCAGCGGCAGAGCGCACAGTAGCAGGAGGGGGACCTAGGAGGAGAGCCTGGCTCTGAAGACAATCAGCAGCGCACGGCATCATTTGACAAGACAAGACAAATAACATTTATATCGCGCTTTTCTCCTGGCGGACTCAAAGCGCCAGAGCTGCAGCCACTAGGACGCGCCCTATAGGCAGTAGCAGTGTTAGAGAGACTTGCCTAAGGTCTCCTACTGAATAGGTGCTGGCTTACTGAACAGGCAGAGCCGAGATTCGAACCCTGGTTTCCTGTGTCAGAGGCAGAGCCCTTAAAGGGACTCCGAGCAGTGCCTGTGGGTATGCCTTTAAGCATACCCACAACTAATTAATTAAATCCTCACACCTATCAGCATGAAGTTTGTAATTATATCCCCCTGGGTTCCTTATATTTCATTGCATTGTGCTGAATCGAGCTGCTGACTTTGGAGAAAAGTCGTCCTGTGGCTGCGATTTGGATCGCGAAAATAGCGAAAACTAAAAGGCATAGGGTGTTTATATATCATTGGAAAGAGGAGAAAGAGAGCTTTAAAATGATATGCATCTTTCTATAGGTAGTGCACTGCTCAGAGTCCCTTTAACCATTATACCATCCAGCCACCGCTGACAGGATGGCGAGGGCTAGTTTATGTGCTGATGGGGCCCCTTTGACTCTGAATGGGGGCCCCAAGCGACTGCTTTTGTTGTCTGGTCGGTAATCCGGTCCTGACTGCACGGCTTTAGTAAGTAACTAGCTGATGGCCCGGCATTGCCTGGGTATGCATTTGGCTTTTTGTTGGCCCATTTTTTCTAACCTTGACACACAGTCACTTAATAAACAAGTTTGTGAGCTTTATGGTCCTTGGCATTAATAACTAAAATTTTTCCCATTGAAATGAAACGAATCTGATTGGCTGTTTGTGGCTCCATCCCCTTTTGTGAATTTGAACACTAGTCACCCAATGACCGATTGTACCAGGTTTGAGGCCTCTGCCATTAACCTACCTGGCATTAAGCCTGTAATGGTGACGGTCAGGAAAAATAAAGTGGTATGCCTGTCACCATTACTAGCATGCTGCTAATGAGGTTTCCCAAAAAATAGGCATCCCCAGTATAGGGTATTATACAGGGCTGTGGAGTCGGTACAAAAATCATGCAAATCCAACTCAGACTCCTCAGTTTAGGAAACCACTGACTCTTACTCCAACTCCGACTCCAGGTACCAAAATGGCTCTGACTCTGACTCCTCAACTCCAACTCCTTAGTCTAATTCTTACCAGCTTGTGTATATGGTACAAAAATCACCTGACTGACTCCTCAGTTTATGAAACCACCAACTCCGACTTCAGGTACCCAAAATTTCTCTTCCGACTCCTCAACTCCGACTCGGACTCCACAGCCCTGGTATTATATGTGCCGCCCACCTCCTGATCCCCCCAATCCCCTCCCTCCGATCCCCAGCGCTTACTCTCCAGAACCAATCCCCAGCGCTCACTCTCCAGAACCCCGCGGCAGAGCTCCAGTCTTCTACTGCAGAGAATCCGGACTTGGCGGACCAACATCATGATGTCTTCTGCCAGGTCCAGATCATCTGCAGGAGAAGACAGAAGCTATGCTGGGATCGCTTCTGGAGAGTAAGCACTGGCGATCGGGGGGAGGGGAATCGGGGGGGAACATATAATACCCTATACTGGGGAACACCTAAACCTGGCTATCTATACTGTCCCCACCTGTACCTGGCTTCCCTTACTGGCCACAACTATACCTGGCTATCTATATTGCCCACACCTGTACCTGGCTTCACTTACTGGCCACACCTATACCTGGCTACCTATTTTGGCCACACCTGTACCTGGCTTCCCTTACTGGCCACACCTATACCTGGCTACCTATATTGGCCACACCTGTACCTGGCTTCACTTACTGGCCACACCTATACCTGGCTACCTATTTTGGCCACACCTGTACCTGGCTTCCTATACTGGCCACACCTGTACCTGGATACCTATACTGGCCACACCGGTACCTGCCTTCCTATTCTGGCCAGTGGCCACACCTGTACCTGGATATCTATACTGGCCACACCTGTACCTGGCTTCCCTTATTGGCCACACCTGTACCTGGATACCTATACCTGCCTTCCTATACTGGCCACACCTGTACCTGGACATTTCTTGGACGAATCTGCCCATCATCGCTAGATGTATGGCAACCTTTATATTTGTATTAGTGCAGGTTGAGCAGCTGCAGCTCGGGAGTGTAAATGATCAGAGATTTATTTTGGGAAGTAATTTTGAAATTTAGATTTGATCTGATTTCATGCTGCAAGCTTTTATTATACTCATTTTTTATGCTAGACCTTTGCTTGACACGTTTGGTTATTTACAGGAAAAAAAGGTTATGAAAATTAACTAACATTTTTTGCACAAAAATCCAGAAAAAAACTGAATGCCGAGGAGGTTGACCGTGTAAGAAAGGCAGCAATTTAAAAATTCCCCTTGAAAATCAAGAGGGGAATTTTGATTGGCTCCACCCACTTTTCTGAATATTAATCCCACTCACCCAGTTGCTAACTGTGTCAAGTTTGAGAATCCCACCATTAACAGTGTTAAGGCCCATACACACGTCGGATTTTTCCAACCACGGGTCGTTTGAACGTCCCGTCGTTCAGTCGTCCGCACGCCAAATCGGGCCTGTGTACAGTCCGTCGTTCGGGTGATAAGACTGGTCAAAATCAGTCTCATCACCCGAACGACGGACTGGATTTGGCGTGCGGACGACTGAACGACTGTGAATGTGAATCCCATTCACCCAATGACCAACTGTAGCAGGTTTGATATCTGTACCATTAACAGTGCAAGAATGGCAGCAACTTAAATTTTCCCCTTGAAAATCAATAGGTGAATTGTGATTGGCGTTTGTGGGCTCCGCCCACTTTTCTGAATATTAACCCCAGTCACCCAGGGACCAACTGTGCAAAATTTGAGAACCTTGCCATTAACACTGTAAGAATGGCTGCAGTTTACATTTTCCCAGCGTAATTTATTTTGGCTCCGCCCACTTTTTGTGACCCTTACACACAGTCACCGAATTACCAAGTTTGTGAGCTTTTGGGTTCCTGGTATCAAAAATGTGTGAATGGAAGCAGTTTACCAACCAAATAAATCTGATTGGCTGTATGTGGCTCCGCCCCTTTAGTGAATTAGAATTCCAGTCACCCAATGATCGACTGTAGCAAGTTTGAAGCCTCTGCCATTTACAGTCTAAGAATGACAGCAGTTTAAATATCCCTCTTGAAAGTCAATAGGTGAATTTTCAATGGCTGTTGTAGGCTTCACCCACTTTCCTGAATAATAATTCCAGTCATCCAGTGACCAAGTGTGCCAAGTTTGAAAACTCTGCGATTAACAGTCTAAGAATGGTCGTAGTTTACATTTTTCCATTGTAAATGAATTGTTGAAATTTGATTGGCTGACAAATTTGATCGCCAAGGTGTGCAGAGGAGACGCGAAACCCCCAGAACATAACATCCCAGGTAGTAAGGGATCTGTATACCAAGTTTTGTTTAAATCGGTCAAGGCGTTTTTGAGTGATGGCGGCACATACATACATACATACATACATACATACATACATACATACACACACACATCCAATTTTATAGATACACTGTAGATTCTATTATACTGTACATCCTTGGAACAATACCTCACACGAGGAAGATGCAGTACTAATCTATTGAAATGATTATTTCCAGAATGAAGTGGGCACCTGAAGAGACATTATCATTTATTTATTTACATAGTGCCAACACCTTTCGTAGCACTGCACACACTACAAACCCGGGGCATGACTAGAAATCACTGGGCCCTCATGCAAAACTTTGGATGGGGCCCCCTCCCACTAAGGAGCCTGGGGGCTGTACACAAGAGCCTGATGCACTCTGAATAGGTACTGTCCAGGGGCGTTTCTAGGGTCCTTGGAGATCGGGGGCACCTGTGGGCACCAGACGGGGAGGTATATGCGGCGCACGCAGCGCGCCGCAGCAAACAATGGGCGTGGCCATGTGGTGAGTGGGCGTGGCCATGGGTGGGGCCAAATGTACATGAACTTAGCAGCGGTGTAAGCTACAGATAACGGGCCTGCCCATCGAAATATTGGATGGAGCCCCCTGTCCTTTATTTGGATAATTTACAATCAGTATAGGCATAGATCAAAGATGTATACGCACATACAATTTTGATTGGTCAATCACTGACCCCCAATTTTACCACCCCCGTGCAGTAAGTGGGCCAACAGACAATGAATTTTATGAACAGAGCTAAAATTGGCTAATCAAAATTGTATGTGTGTACCAGGCTTTACAGCTAATACTGTACATACTGAAAGTAGCAGGGATCAGTATACAATATAGCTGGTTTACAATCAGTAAAGGCACAGAGTAACACCTTACACTGTACACACTGGAGGTAAATCAGCACACAGTGCAGGCACTAGAGAACAGCGTATACTGTACATACTGTAGGCAGCAGAATTCAGCACACTGCAGCTAGCATGCCAAAAATATGAGGATCACGTTGTGCGGCGTGCTTATCGTGCCGCACCGAAAAATTGGTGGGCCATGGACCAGAATATAGGTGTGGTAACGGCCGGTTGGAAACAAATTTACATGAACCTAGCAATGGTGGGACATTAGATTATGACAGTGGTGGCGAACCTTTTGGAGGCCGAGTGCCCAAACTGCAACCCAAAAGTCACTTATCTATCGCAAAGTGCCAACCGCAATTTAAACGAAATACTGTACAAACGTTTTAACTCATACATGAACATTATGGAAAATCCAAGTTGAAAATAAACTGTGAAGATAAACAATTTCATCCATCCTACTCCTGAAAAATGTATTCAATTTTTTAGAACCTCCCAGTTTTATTTTCTGTTTTAAAAAGCTAAAAAAGTAGGTTTAATGCTATTGTCTCATATGATAAGGATTCAGCTTTTCCCATAGTCTCGTAGTTAGCAATCATGTGACCCCCAACAAGACAAATTCAGCAATCATGAGGCCCCCAACAAGACAAATTCAGCAATCATGAGGCCCCCAACAAATCATGAGGCCCCCAACAAGACAAATTCAGCAATCTTGAGGCCCCCAAAAAATCATAAGGCTCCCAACAAGACAAATTCAGCAGTCATGAGGCACATAAATAGACAGCATTTGACATAAATAGGCAGAATCCCCCCTTAATATGGTAGCCCCCACGTTATGTAGTGAGTGACAGGGACCCCCAGGTTAGCTAGTGAGTGACAGGCGCCTCCAGTTAGGTAGTGAGTGCCAGGGACCCCAATAGTGAGTGCCAGGGAGCCCCTTCAAGCAGTGAGTGAGTGCCAGGGAGCCCCTTCAGGCAGTGAGTGAGTGCCAGGGAGCCCCTTCAGGCAGTGCGTGAGTGCCAGGGAGCCCCTTCAGGCAGTGAGTGAGTGCCAGGGAGCCCCTTCAGGCAGTGCGTGAGTGCCAGGGAGCCCCTTCAGGCAGTGCGTGAGTGCCAGGGAGCCCCTTTAGGCAGTGAGTGAGTGCCAGGGAGCCCCTTCAGGCAGTGAGTGAGTTCCAGGGAGCCCCTTTAGGCAGTGAGTGAGTGCCAGGGAGCCCCTTCAGGCAGTGAGTGAGTGCCAGGGAGCCCCTTCAGGCAGTGAGTGAGTGCCAGGGAGCCCCTTTAGGCAGTGAGTGAGTGCCAGGGAGCCCCTTCAGGCAGTGAGTGAGTGCCAGGGAGCCCCTTCAGGCAGTGAGTGAGTGCCAGGGAGCCCCTTCAGGCAGTGAGTGAGTGACCGGGAGCCCCTTCAGGCAGTGAGTGAGTGCCAGGGAGCCCCTTCAGGCAGTGAGTGAGTGACAGGGAGCCCCTTCAGGCAGTGAGTGAGTGCCAGGGAGCCCCTTCAGGCAGTGAGTGAGTGCCAGGGAGCCCCTTCAGGCAGTGAGTGAGTGCCAGGGAGCCCCTTCAGGCAGTGAGTGAGTGCCAGGGAGCCCCTTCAGGCAGTGAGTGAGTGCCAGGGAGCCCCTTCAGGGAGTGAGTGAGTGACAGGGAGCCCCTTTAGGGAGTGAGTGAGTGACAGGGAGCCCCTTCAGGGAGTGAGTGAGTGACAGGGAGCCCCTTTAGGGAGTGAGTGAGTGCCAGGGAGCCTCTTTAGGGAGGGAGTGAGTGACAGGGAGCCCCTTTAGGGGGTGAGTGAGTGACAGGGAGCCCCTTTAGGGAGTGAGTGAGTGCCAGGGAGCCCCTTTAGGGAGTGAGTGAGTGCCAGGGAGCCCCTTTAGGGAGTGAGTGAGTGACAGGGAGCCCCTTTAGGGAGTGAGTGAGTGCCAGGGAGCCCCTTGAGTGAGTGAGTGAGTGACAGGGAGCCCCTTTAGGGAGTGAGTGAGTGACAGGGAGCCCCTTTAGGGAGTGAGTGAGTGCCAGGGAGCCCCTTTAGGGAGTGAGTGAGTGCCAGGGAGCCCCTTTAGGGAGTGAGTGAGTGACAGGGAGCCCCTTTAGGGAGTGAGTGAGTGCCAGGGAGCCCCTTTAGGGAGTGAGTGAGTGACAGGGAGCCCCTTTAGGGAGTGAGTGAGTGCCAGGGAGCCCCTTTAGGGAGTGAGTGAGTGCCAGGAAGCCCCTTTAGGGAGTGAGTGAGTGCCAGGGAGCCCCTTTAGGGAGTGAATGAGTGACAGGGAGCCCCTTTAGGGAGTGAGTGAGTGCCAGGGAGCCCCTTTAAGGAGTGAGTGAGTGCCAGGGAGCCCCCCTCCAGCCGCCGCTTCCCCCCCCCCCTTACCTCGTAGCAGACCTCAGGATCAGCGGCGACCCGACCAGTAAGAGCGGGCGCCGGACGCACCCGCTCGATATGCGGAAGTGATGTCACTTCCGCATATCAGTGTGGGCGCTAGGTCCTAGCGCCCGCACGATTGGTCGCTGGCTCGCCGCCTGATCCTGAGGTCTGAGACTGAGTGACACGGCGGCCGCTGGAGAGAGCCGCTGCCAGAGGGGGCCGGGCGGAGATCCGTGGCACCCCAGGACAGATTGGGGGCACGTGCCCCCTCAAAATAGGGCTAGCGACGCCCCTGGTACTGTCTACAAATCTTTGTCTGCAAAACGTTGTATAATTCCTAATCAGTGGCTGAGCAGATGCAGTCATTAGAACAATTGTGCAGAGAGCAGAACGTTTTTTTTCTCTCCTTCCACTTAGTTGTCAGTCTCTCAGGACAGGGCCCCCTGTGGCTTCTGGGCCCCCTTGCAGGGTCTATTGTTACACACACCAAATAGTGGTGAGCATAGATACATGAGACGTTCACAATTCTGTACAATCAGGACATCCAGCAATACAAGTACCAATACATGTATAGTTGATGTGTGGCTTGAGACATCACCAATACTGGTACATGTTCATATGAAAAATTACAGCAAAACAGGAAACACTAGGATGCATGTGATGTTTCATTATGAAATAAACATGTAACATTCCAATCCTACGGTACCCATACACCTCTAGCTCTGCCTCCAGATTGCACAGAATGTTGCATCTGAGAGGGATCTGTTTCCTGCCCACACACTGCAGACACATTTCCAATAGATTTCAGCATGATCAGCCTAAATGTATTAGAGGCATAGAATCATCAGGAGAAGCCTGGTATTTTATAAATGGAATTTAATGTCAGCCTCCATATTGCTCTCATTTCAGGTTCCCTTTAAGAATCAGGACTCTATCACAGTTTTTTTCTGCAGCAACTAGACTATAGGGTAAATCTCTCTGAGGACATTGTTGACCATACAAAACCATTTTGATCAAATCTGCCAGTAACCCGTTGCTTCAACATTATCAACTGACTTTTAATCAATTTGTGCAGCGTATCAATGGAAAGTCTAATTGAGCATGCTGGGAAATGTCAGTGCCATGGGGGCGAGGCAGGAGTTGTGGGGATTCTATGGCATATCACGGTGCACTGCATCGAGCACTACAATGCTTGTAGTTTGATGGATGCTTGATTTCTGCTGAAATACAAATTGAGCTTGCCAAGTATAGTAGGAATCGATTACTATCTGATTGTATTCCAAACAACTAGAGATTGATCAGCTGCGCTTATATCAGGCCAGAACTGACCCATGCATGGCCAGCACCTAAGACATTAGGCTAGGGGCCTATTTGTTTCTGGCAAATCCCTCCCTCATGGCCCTGAGTCGGCTGCCAGCCCACCCCAGGTCTCCCCTCCAACTACATTGTGGTCACTAGGGCCCTGTGGAGTTTTTGGCAGCATAGCGGCTCACCTGTCCTGGCCAGCACACTCATCCATTACTCAATGCACTCCCGTCTTCATCCTCACAGGGGCGCCACTCCTTTGTGACTCCGCTGACATGTTGCTACCAGTTACTTTGAAATACGTGTCAAATTTGGTGATGGTGCATGTTTGGGGGCTGCACAATGAGCCAAAACATTTTTCAGTTGTAAACTGCTCTTGTTTAAATGTGTGTTTACTTGCCTACAGAAATTTATTTTATCAAAAATTATGTGGTTTTTGCAAATTCTTTTTTTTTTTACTTTTTCCCACTATTTGATACAGCAAATTTGGTGATGATAACATGTTCGGGAGCTTTGCAACTAACAGTGACGTGTCCTATATAATAACATCCCTTTGTTGCTGTGTCCCTGTGTCAGGGGTGCCTGCAGCGCATGCAGAGGACATGACGGGCACCATGCGCGCATGGGGGGGGGGCACGGCCATGCTGGCACATGCATGTCACGGCTGTGTACGGTGCATTCCCTAGTGTCCGTTATTAAACGGGCTTTGGGACTAGTACTGAAATAATATGATTGCATTGGGGTACATATCCAACCACTATTCAGATTTAGAATAATTATTAAAGAGGGACTGTGGGGCCGTATGGCAGAATGCAGTAATTTATTTAGGATACCCACTTTTATGGTCATTTTCCTGGTTTCCACATCAGAAACACTTCCTATCTCTGTTCAATGCTGTATATTGGTATGTAGCCCCGCCCTCTAAGTGATGCTTAGCCTAGGCCAGGGCTGCCCATTATAGATCGCAATCTACCGGTAGATCTCGAAGGACTTCATGGTAGATCCCAACTTCTTGCACTGCTCACCTCCCTGCGTTCCACTGGCCGCTCACTCGCCGCTGATCTCCTCTCGGCATAGACGCTGATACACCCGCTGCTTCCTGTTTAGCCGGAAGCAGCGTGTGTATCAGCCTCTATGTAGAGAGGGGACGATCAGCGGCGAGTGAGCGGCCAGTGGAACGCAGGGAGGTGAGTAGTTATGTACGCTTCCTGCTGCGCTAATTAATTACTCTGCATCTGATCTGAGGGGGGAGCACGGAGGGCGGCCCAGGGAGAGGGAGGGAGAGGTCGGGCTGCCCTCCCCGCGGCTCCCTCCATTACAGCGCCCCTCTTCCAACAGCGCCCAGGGTGGCAGCACGGGCCGCACAGCCCTAAAAACGGGCATGGTGAGGCTGTGTGACCCAGCAAAGCTGGTCTGCATTTATTAAACATTGTCTGGTCACTTGTCCACCATGCAGTGTATAAGCTCTACACATGCATTTGTCTGGCATTTGTTGGGCAGTTTCCCAGCATTTACTGGTGTGTATCATTTTGGCACCAGCATCAGGTATTCAAGTTACAGCTAAACAGTACTTGCAGTGCAAGAAGTCTGGATTCTGAATGAGATGAAAAAAAGAAACATCAATAAGGGTCAGGCAGGAGGAGAGAGGACACTCATGCTACAATTTGTACATCAATATGTGTCACTGTGTCCCTGAGTTACCTTTATGAATTCTGTTAGATGAGGTTAACTTGTATACTATGAACTACTCATACTGAGCACTAGAGGGCACCCCCTGACCATGTTCAATATGAGTTACAGTCTCGTCAGTAGATCTTTGCCCACGGTTAGTCATCAGTAAAAGCAAGAAGTTTTGAATTTGGATGCATATTCAGCAGTGATGCATTGTGGGACACCTTAGAGCTTTGTTGTCCCTGATAGCTAAACAGACTTCCAGATCCGCTGGAATGCAATTATGTATGGGCCTTATTGCTTCTACTGTTCAGTAAGCCAGCATCCATTCAGTAGGAGACCCCGGGCAAGACTCAATTACACTGCTACGGCCTACTGAGCATGCTCTGGGGCTTTGAGTCCGCCAGGAAAAAAAGCGTAATGTAAATGTTATTTGTCTTGTGACCAATAGTATAACCTTTTTATTGCCAATGGGTTTGTTTTTGCTGCTGGACAAGAAGGGTCAGGGTGAGAGTCAAGTATGTGAGGTGGTGGCTGCAGCGCTTTGCAGGTTCACAAGCAGAGAGCAGCCTTTTTAATCATCAATATGATCCAATCATATTGATGATTGGGAGGATTCCTTTCTGTTTGTGAGCCTGCACAGCACCGCATCTATCACTTCATGCTGCTTTCGGAATAAGGATTATATCCATCTGTGGCAGCAGTGTGGAATGGTGTATATAATTGACCCAGAATCTTACGGTTATTTCCAATCGAAGGAGTTACATTTTACCTGTAAATGTTTGCACAGCAAACATGTCAGTGTGACATAAAACCAGGTTCAATCAGCTCCTAACAAAAAGAAATAACCTTTGAGCACTCTCGTTATCAGGATTGTTTGCGGAGACAGAAAAAAGTGATGAAAATAAAAGCAAACACAGGCAAACTCCTAGTAGGCTTTATACTATATGTATGTGTACTGTGTTTTTCTTATCATGTCATGTGTAACTTCAGGTGGACTGTAATAGGGAATACCGTATATACTCGAGTATAAGCCGACCCCCCAACTTTTACCTATAAAAACGGAAAAATATGATTGATTTGTGTATAAGCCGAGGGTAGGAAATACAGACCTTTGTGCCACCCCAAAAGCAGAGTACATAGCAGATTTTGATGGATGTGGTCAACCTCTGAGCCAGATTTTGGTAGCAGGTTTTTGATGGCTACCCACCCAGAGCTGGGCAATATCTATGGCAGACCTCTGTGTCCCTCTGAGTACCATAACCTCACTCATGTGCACTGAGCAGTTTGACTCCACTTTGTACTTTACTTGCTGATTTAGATGGCACAGTGCCACCGTGTCTCCCCCCCCATCCTGCCACCAGAGTTGAGCATAAAGCCCTTTGTCCCTTGAATGTCTCGGAATGTGCAGCGCGCTCTCTTCCCCCTTACCTGCCACCAGAGCAGAGCATAACGAACAGATCTTTGTACCCCCCGAGTGTCCCTCCATATGCAGCGCGATGTGCGGTTCTAATTTACCGGGGTCCGTGCTGCGAGGATTCTTCTTTAGCTGACGTCAGTCGCATTCACTCATCACTATTAGCCCTGCGGTGGCGCGTGTGATGAGAGGCGCCACCAGAGGGCATGATAGCTATGAGTGAATGCTACTGACGTCAGCTACAGCCCGGCATTGCCTGGATATGCATTTGGCTTTTTGTTGGCCCATTTTTTCTAACCTTGACACAGTCACTTAGTAACCAGGTTTGTGAGCTTTATGGTCCTTGGCATTAATAACTTAAATTTTCCAATTGAAATGAAACGAATCTGATTGGCTGTTTGTGGCTCCGTCCCCTTTTGTGAATTTGAACACTAGTCACCCAATGACCGATTGTACCAGGTTTGAGGCCTCTGCCATTAACCTACCTTGCATTAAGCCCGTAATGGTGACGGTCAGGAAAAAGAAAATGAAAGTGGTATGCCTGTCACCATTACTAGCATGCTGCTAATGAGGTTTCCCCAAAAAATAGGCATCCCCAGTATAGGGTATTATACAGGGCTGTGGAGTCGGTACAAAAATCATGCGAATCCAACTCCAACTCAGACTCCTCAGTTTAGGAAACCACTGACTCTTACTCCAACTCTGACTCCAGGTACCCAAATGGCTCTGACTCTTCAACTCCAACTCCTTAATCTAATTCTTACCAGCTTGTGTATATGGTACAAAAATCACCCGACTCCGACTCCTCAGTTTATGAAACCACCGACTCCAACTTCCACTCCGACTTCAGGTACCCAAAATTTCTCTCCCGACTCCTCAACTCTGACTCGGACTCCACAGCCCTGGTATTATATGTGCCGCCCACCTCCTGATCCCCCCCCAATCCCCTCCCTCCGATCCCCAGCGCTTACTCTCCAGAACCAATCCCCAGCGCTCACTCTCCAGAACCCTGCGGCAGAGCTCCAGTCTTCTACTGCAGAGAATCCGGACTTGGCGGACCAACATCATGATGTCTTCTGCCGGGTCCAGATCATCTGCAGGAGAAGACAGAAGCTATGCTGGGATCGAGCCTGGAGAGTAAGCACTGGGGATCGGGGCAAGGGGAATCAGGGGGGGGGGGGAAACAGGAGGTGGGGGGGAACATATAATATCCTATACAGGGGAACACCTAAACCTGGCTATCTATACTGTCCCCACCTGTACATGGCTTCCCTTACTGGCTGTTATAATTTAAGTAGGCCTCAGTTACTTGAACTGAGTTAGTGAAAAAGGCTTGGTGTGTAGAATTGCCCTTTAAAGGAACGAGATCAATCCATTTGTTTATCCAACAATTACGGTATATATTGATCAATCTAAAGTGTACAGAGTGCAAGCCGCAGGGTAAAACCCAAATCATTAATAAGAATTGATTTGTTTGTATTTCGATTTCAGGAGTTTGGCGATATGGAGTCTAGAAAGCGGAGATGCTTGCAGCCGAGACAGACATGTCAGTCGGATAAGAGAAAGTTTCCAGAGGCCAATCCGAGTTTGGAGAACAGCGAGATTTCTGAGATCGGTAAGAGACTTAAAAAACTGACTGAGCAAAGCATAATGCAAATTGCTAATGTTTTTCTTTCCCAAGGAGGTGCTTTTATAATGAAGAGTACCATGCTGATAGTGATCCTAAGCTGCCATTCCATCCTAGGAGACCGAAGAGAGGACATTCTCATGAACAACAAGGGGTTAATGAGAACATCAGGCCCAAGCATGTTAATGTTTGGAGAAAAAAAGAGTCAGATCCTCTTCCACTTCCCTCTGATTGGCACGTAGGGACCAAGCAGGGAAGGAGGAATAGATCACTAGTGCCAGGTGGACACAAATTTCATGGCACAATGTTGGTGAAAGGTATGAAGGGTCAGGTGTGCTGGATGGGTGATGTGAACAGCAGCGTAAATATTCTCTGGAATGTCACACTCCCGGAACCAATGCACCGATCCAAAGGTTGGTTAAAAGGTACATTGCAGTACAATGGGTACACGCAAAAGGTGGAGTGTGTTGTTCAAGATTACCTTGTCTTGGTTATCCAGAGTGAGATGGTTCTAAATTGGAGAGGAACAAGCTGGAAGCGTCATTTCTCCTACAGGAGAGACGCAGGGAACAATATCACACTCTGGAGCTACCAACAGAGAGTGTCTCTGAGACAACTAAACGCGCGTAAAGGCTGGAAAGCCGAGGGGTTTTGGTTCTCAAAATGAGAAGTAAAAATCGATATCCAGCCACAGTTTCAGGTGACCAAGAGGGTGGGGAGAGCAATCCCGAGGAAGGGAGTGTCAACGTAGGTAACATTCTCACTACACGGGTCACAATATGAGACAATACCACACAGTCCATATTCAAGCACTTATCCTCATGCTAGATGGGTAAGTGAAGAGGTACTCTTAATTGAAAGATTTCAGAGAGTACATTCTTCCCGACCTAAGGTACGCATTTTGCCTCAGGACATAAGGGGGCAAAGGTCCAATCAGGACAGTTAAGAACATCTTTTGTCATCCATATGCTAATCAATTTCCCAGAAAAAAGAGTACATACCGTATTCTTCTAGGGAGGACCACAAGGGTTAGCATGGGACGTGAGTTTAATGGACCAGGGGACTTTTTGGAGTAGAGAGGTAGAATCCTGGGATACATCAGGTAGCACCCCGGGGACTCTCTATGATGGAAGGGTGATGGGACTAAAACGGGGGAGTTTAAAAATAGCGCCCTTAGTCCGGGAGGATGAAGTACCATGGACATACGTTTTTTGCATCCCACCGTCCCTAGAGTTTAAAGGTCCAAATAGATCTTGCATGATGAGAAGGGGAACAGTGACAGTAAAAGTGGAGGTCCCCACGACTCCTAAAGCTCAGGTAGTCACTCTGCCAGTGACTACCCAGGAACCCCGCCTACCGTCATGTGATACACATCAGGTTGTAAAAAGTGGCCCTTTTCAGTTAAATCAACTGAGGGCGACTCCAGTTATCATGGAGGCCCAGCTTCAATTGATCACTTGTATTAACTTAAAAGAGTGGGTAATATCTAATATCTACCCTAACTGCAGCACTGTCGCTGCCACCCTGGTACATGCTTTTATGCCATGGGCACATTCCACAGGGAATAGTGTAGCCAGAAGGAGGTCTCGGGATGTAGCAGATACCATCTTGGGAGGCAAGGGCACTGGAATGGGCGTAGCAAACAGTGTAGACATAGACGGTATGACAGAAGTCATTCAACAATTAGGCACATTGGGACAACAGAATGTGGGTACCCAACATCATCTGAACTTCGTTTTGGAACAGTTAACGCACAACACATATAGAGTTCAGGGGTACACTCAAAGGCACATTCAAATAATTCTTCAAAAGATGATTGCACATGCTAAGGGTACTGCATGGGAGACAGCATGCCTGTCAATGCAGACCGAGTTAACAGCAGATTTTAAGATAATGGCGCAAGCCTTTTCAGAAGTTAAAACCAGGGGCGCCTTAACCTACTGACCACCCAGGCAGCGGCTTGGAGCGGCTTTGATGGGGAAGGCGCAATAAATTACTGTCAGTCCAAGGGGAAATAAAAATTCCTGTCCTGAAAGACCGCTGTAAGGGACTGGAGAGAAATAGATTTCCTTCTGTTTTAAGAAGGCAAATTACACCAAGCTTTGCTTTTTTAGTAGGAGGGCATTTTGGTTCCTTTTATCCCCCTATACATTACTAGTAGCTTGGGTCACCCTGAGCTGCTTGGTTACTCTGTTCTACTCTCATAAGTGTTTTTAGGAATGCATCTAATAAGGATTCATAGAAAGATTTGAGACAGTCCCTCACTATTCAGTGTACAGAGGCGACAGCGCCCTACCCCCAAATGTTACTGAGTCTGCAGAGCGAGCGAGACAAACAAACAAACAGTAAACTCTGCAGACAGCCCTGTGCTCTGCTATAACTTTTGTTTTTCTCTGCTAGAATGTCTGGCATGTCTAGATGTCAGGACGCTCGCCATGACTAGCTATGGAGTGGTAGGATCATCTGATCCTCTCCCCATTGGGACACACAGCCTGCACTTCTCCCTGAATTCACAAGGACAGTGTTTGAAGTGTGTAATGGACACAGTGGGGGTTGCAGGTTTTGTCTTTCATTGTGAGTGAGTGAATAGGAGGGCAGCATCTAAAGCTCAAACAATGATAATGGACATGTAAGCAATGTGTGTAATTACATCCATCACTACTTATAATTGAAGATGGCATAATAATGTATTTCCATTAATGCTGTCTGTTGGCCCTCTCTCTAATGCTATGTACCACCTCGCGATTTTTCCAACGATTTTCCCAATGTCCATCTATTTTTTTTTTGAGCGACAAGTAGTCATTTACACGATGTCGTGACATCGCTTAGCGTTGTGTGGTGAAAAGTGACCGTCACTGAGGCTCGGATCTTTAAGATCCTTGACGACACCCCGTAAAGTACTGCGGTCGCCTGACTTCTCGTTGGCGCCCGTCCTGTGATGTCACGTGACATCTCGCAAACCCGCTGGCAGGAAGATGAATCGCTGGACGCTTGTCATGAGGGGACACCTCGCTGGATCCATCTTCCTGTGTTGTTGCAGTCACTGTGGTGAGTGTGGAGCTTAACTTTGCTTGCCCTCACCCTCTGCTCATGCTCCCTCTCCCACTGTCTCTCTGACCAGACAACTGCTACTTGGGGAACATTGTGTATTTATGTAGCACTGACATCTTCAGCACATTACAGAGTACATAGTCATGTCACTGACTGCTCACTGGAGCTTACAATTTCATCCCTACCATAGTCAAACTGTAATGTCCGACCATATTATTATCATGTATTTATATAGCACTGACATCTTCTGCAGCACTGTACAGAGTACATAGTCATGTCACTGACTGTCCTCAGAGGAGCTCACAATCTAATCCTACCATAGTCATAGTCTAATGTCCTACCATATTATTATCATCATGTATTTATATAGCACTGACATCTTCTGCAGTACTTTACAGAGTACATAGTCATGTCACTGACTGTCCCCAGAGGAGCTCACAATCTAATCCAACCACAGGCATAGTCTAATGTCCTACCATATTATTATCATGTATTTATATAGCACTGACATCTCCTGAAGCACTTTACAGAGTACATAGTCATGTCACTGACTGTCCTCAGAGGAGCTCACACTCTAATCCTACCATAGTCCTAGTCTAATGTCCTACCATATTGTTATTATGTATTTATATAGCACTGACATCTTCTGCAGCACATTACAGAGTACATAGTCATGTCACTGACTGTCCTCAGAGGAGCTCACAATCTAATCCCTACCACAGTTATAGTCTAATATTTTCAATATAGGATTGTTTTGGGGTAAACCAGTTGACTTATTAGTAGGTTTTTTAGGATGCAGGAAATGTCTGAAGACAGAAACTCCATGCAGATTTTGCCCTGGCCAATGTTCAAGCCTAGGACTCAGCACTAAAACGCAGTAGTGCTAGTTGAGCCTCTATTCTACTCATAGAGATCTGCTCATCCATGTCATCAATTCTGACCCTCTATTACCCTTCCTCCCTCCATTCTACTTCTCTTCTCTTGTATCACTTACAGTACAAACACAATGTGCTTATCTCCAGAATGGATTATGAATCAAACCATTAGGCCCAGTGCACACCAAAACCGCTAGCAGATCCTCAAAACGCTAGCGGTTTTCGAAGCAGATTTCAGAGCGATTCTAGGCAAGTTTAGAGACATTTTCTAAACATGCCGAGCGTTTTTGTGAAGCAGATTACAAATACTGTTACAGTAAAAGCTGTTACTGAACAGCTTCTGTAACAAAAATGCCTGGAAAACCGCTCTGATCTAGCGTTTTTCAGGGCCCTTTTCCACCAGCGCGTTTGCGCTGGCTGAATCGCAAAACCGCAAACCGCTAGCGATTTTACAATCGCTACGGTTTGCTTTTTAACATAGGAATCGCGGTAGGTCATTTCCACTACCGCGATTCGCCTTTGTCGGGAACGCGAACGCGCGGCGGAGCGATAATTGCCGCGATTTTGCTATGCAGTGCATAGCATAGCAAAATCGCGGCCGCAAACGTCGGGGGAATCGCCGGTTTTGCGATTCAGCAATCGCTAGCGTTCAGCGTGAACGCTAGCGATTGCAGGTGGAAAAGGGCCCTTAGAGCGGTTTGCATTTTTCCTATACTTTATATTGAGGCAGAATCTCTTCTGCAAACCGCAAATGTGCAGCAGGAGGCACGTTTGCAGTTTGCTAAAAACCTCAAACCGCTGGTGTGCACCATCCCATTGAAATACATTAGCCAAGCGTTTTCACAGACAGATGCGGTTGGCGGATCGCTGCTAAAACCGCTCGGTGTGCACTGGGCCTTAAACCACCTTACCATATCAGCCCTTCAATGTCATGATATACCCACTCTAGTCCTATCCTAACAGGTGGTAACATATCTGCATATCTCGTAATGTTTGTGAAAAATTATTTTGAAAGTAAGAATGTCTTGCTTGATAATCCAATCTTGCAATGTGACTGCCATTGGAACTTGTAGTGTGGATGCTGTATTTATTTGAGGTGCATACTGGCAGCACGTGCTGTATGGCATACAATGCTGATCATCCACAAGGCAAACTTAGGCAGCTGCCTAGGGTCTAGAGAGAGTTTAGGGGCCTGGTGGTTGCTGGCCCCCACCAAATCTAACTAAATAAGTCAGGTGACCATCAGTGGAGGGCAAAGTGTTATCTTGCCTAGGGCCCCGTTTCATAGTTATCCCTCCCTGATGGCTTATATCATGTGTGAAGTGTTCTATAATGTATATGATTTTTGTTTTATTTTTTATGGGGGGGGGGGGGGGGGGGGAGGCACAGGATTTCTTGCCTGGAGTGACAAGAAGGCTAGAGGCGCCCCTGGGTAAAACTCCTTTATAGCTGAGACTTGACAAAGAGCGATTTATCGATTTTCCGGGGGAAGGATCTTTTGCACAGAGGCACCGAGATGTTTGGATAAACAAATGGAAAGGGTGCGACAATTCTTTATGCACCGCGACTTCCTTAGTTCCTACCAATGGAGAAACCCAGGAAGTTTTTCCAGTAGTATCCCTGGGTACGCCTGTTTCCTCAACACATGTCTTACACCATGACCTGAGAGGTCAACATTTTTTGGTGCTAGACGGGGAGGTGAAACAAGTAGATTTGTCATCATGCTGGCAATTCTCAGAGAGGTACCTGTGTTTGCCGGGGCTAGTCCGATTTAGTGAGGAAGCCTGCTGCCTCAATAACACAGAATGCGCAGCTGCCATTCAAAAGATCCCTCCTAAAGCCAAACCAATATCTCCGGTGGCTGAAGGAAAAGTTTGTTTTTTAAACATGATGTCTAATGACACATTCAGGGTACATTTTCATAATTGTTCCGACAAGGTTGATCTTTCAAGGGGAACGTATTGTGTGAGCGGAGGTCCCATATGGATCAAATCATCAAAGTTTGATTACATAGTTACATAGTTACATAGTTACATAGTTATTTTGGTTGAAAAAAGACATAAGTCCATCGAGTTCAACCAGTATAAAGTACAACACCAGCCTGCTCCCTCACATATCCCTGTTGATCCAGAGGAAGGCGAAAAAACCCTTACAAGGCATGGTCCAATTAGCCCCTAAAGGGAAAAATTCCTTCCCGACTCCAGATGGCAATCAGATAAAATCCCTGGATCAACATCATTAGGCATTACCTAGTAATTGTAGCCATGGATGTCTTTCAACGCAAGGAAAGCATCCAAGCCCCCTTTAAATGCAGGTATAGAGTTTGCCATAACGACTTCCTGTGGCAATGCATTCCACATCTTAATCACTCTAACTGTAAAGAACCCTTTCCTAAATAAATGGCTAAAACGTTTTTCCTCCATGCGCAGATCATGTCCTCTAGTTCTTTGATAAGGCCTAGGGACAAAAAGCTCATCCGCCAAGGTATTATATTGCCCTCTGATGTATTTATACATGTTAATTAGATCCCCTCTAAGGCGTCTTTTCTCTAGACTAAATAAACCCAGTTTATCTAACCTTTCTCGATAAGTGAGACCTTCCATCCCACGCATCAATTTTGTTGCTCGTCTCTGCACCTGCTCTAAAACTGCAATATATTTTTTGTAATGTGGTGCCCAGAACTAAATTCCATATTCCAGATGTGGCCTTACTAGAGAGTTAAACAGGGGCAATATTATGCTAGCATCTCGAGTTTTTATTTCCCTTTTAATGCATCCCAAAATTTTGTTCGCTTTAGCTGCAGCTGCTTGGCATTGAGTACGATTATTTAACTTGTTGTCAATGAGTACTCCTAAGTCCTTCTCCAAGTTTGATGTCCCCAACTGTATCCCATTTATTTTGTATGGTGCTAGACCATTAGTACGTCCAAAATGCATGACCTTACATTTGTCAACATTGAATTTCATCTGCCATGTATGTGCCCATATAGCCATCCTATCCAGATCCTGTTGCAATATGACACTATCTTCCTGAGAGTTGATGATTCTGCACAATTTTGTATCATCTGCAAAAATAGCAACATTGCTCACTACTGCATCTACTAGGTCATTAATAAATAAATTGAAGAGCACTGGACCCAGAACAGACCCCTACGTCATTCCTCAAATTGTTAAGAGAACTCTAAAGTTCAAAGCTCCACAGGAAGTTCCCATCCTGAGAGACAACACGCCATGGGACAAATGGGTACAGGTTTTGACACAAGATCACACTGTTAAAACGGTTAAACAAACAGAACACTAAATTAGAGGTAATATTTCACCATGATCAAGGGGATCTAAAAGAGGTTGAACACAAATACAAGCAGGTGAGTTCCAGTCTGACCTGGTGGAAAAGGTTTCTGGCGATATTCCAGGGACACTCGGACTGGGCCTCTACAATTCAAAATGTCTTCCTACATCCACTGGTCGTAGTGATGGGGGTGGCAATCTTGGGAATCATTATACAGGTGAGTTTGTGTGTGAAATTACGCAAACAAATTAACATGGTTCAGAGATTGGTGCCTCAAACAATATCATGAACCAATATTTCCAAATTAACCACTTGAGGACCACACAGTCTTTTCGCCCCTTAAGGACCAGAGCCTTTTTTTCCATTCAGACCACTGCAGCTTTCATGGTTTATTGCTCGGTCATACAACCTACCACCTAAATGAATTTTACCTCCTTTTCTTGCCACTAATACAGCTTTCTTTTGGTGCTATTTGATTGCTGCTGCGAGTTTTACTTTTTATTATATTCATCAAAAAAGACATGAATTTTGTCAAAAAAATTATTTTTTTTTACTTTCTATGCTGACATTTTTCAAATAAAGTAATATTTCTGTATACATTTTTGTCCAAATTTATTCTGCTACATGTCTTTGATTACAAAAAATCCATTCAGTGTATATGTATTGGTTTGGGTAAAAGTTATAGCGTTTACATACTATGGTGCCAAAAGTGAATTTTCCCATTTTGAAGCATCTCTGACTTTTCTGACCACCTGTCATGTTTCATAATTTGCTAAAATTCCAGGATAGTATAAATAACCCCCAAATGACCCCATTTTGGAAAGAAGACATCCCAAAGTATTCACTGAGAGGCATGGTGAGTTCATAGAAGATTTTATTTTTTGTCACAAGTTAGCGTAAAATGACACTTTGTGACAAAAAAAAAAAAAAAGTTTCCATTTCTTCTAACTTGAGACAAAAAAAATGAAATCTGCCACGGACTCACTATGCTCCTCTCTGAATACCTTGAAGTGTCTACTTTCCAAAATGGGGTCATTTGTGGGGTGTGTTTACTGTCCTGGCATTTTGGGGGTGCCTAATTGTAAGCACCCCTGTAAAGCCTAAAGGTGCTCATTGGACTTTGGGCCCCTTAGCGCAGTTAGGCTGCAAAAAAGTGCCACACATGTGGTATTGCCGTACTCAGGAGAAGTATAATGTGTTTTGGGGTGTATTTTTACACATACCCATGCTGGGTGGGAGAAATATCTCTGTAAATGACAATTTTTTGATTTTTTTTTTTACACATAATTGTCCATTTACAGAGAAATTTCTCCCACCCAGCATGGGTATGTGTAAAAATACACCCCAAAACACATTATACTACTTCTCCTGAGTACGGCGATACCAACCACATGTGTGACACTTTTTTGCAGCCTAGGTGCGCTAAGGGGCCCAACGTCCTATTCACAGGTCATTTTGAGGCATTTGTTTTGTAGACTACTCCTCATGGTTTAGGGCCCCTAAAATGCCAGGGCAGTATAGGAACCCCACAAGTGATCCCATTTTAGAAAGAAGACACCCCAAGGTATTCCGTTAGGTGTATGGTGAGTTCATAGAAGATTTTAGTTTTTTGTCACAAGTTAGCGGAAATTGACACTTTGTGAAAAAAAAAACAATAAAAATCAATTTCCGCTAACTTGTAACAAAAAATAAAATCTTCTATGAACTCGTCATACACCTAACAGAATACCCCGGGGTGTCTTTTTTCTAAAATGGGGTCACTTGTGGGGTTCCTATACTGCCCTGGCATTTTACGGACCCAAAACCGTGAGTAGTCTGGAAACCAAATGGCTCAAAATGACTGTTCAGGGGTAGAAGCATCTGCAAATTTTGATGACAGGTGGTCTATGAGGGGGCGAATTTTGTGGAACCGGTCATAAGCAGGGTGGCCTTTAGGATGACAGGTTGTATTGGGCCTGATCTGATGGATAGGAGTGCTAGGGGGGTGACAGGAGGTGATTGATGGGTGTCTCAGGGGGTGGTTAGAGGGGAAAATAGATGCAATCAATGCACTGGGGAGGTGATCAGAAGGGGGTCTGAGGGGGATCTGAGGGTTTGGCCGAGTGATCAAGAGCCCACACGGGGCAAATTAGGGCCTGATCTGATGGGTAGGTGTGCTAGGGGGTGACAGGAGGTGATTGATGGGTGTCTCAAGGTGTGATTAGAGGGGGGAATAGATGCAAGCAATGCACTGGCGAGGTGATCAGGGCTCGGGTCTGAGGCGTTCTGAGGGTGTGGGTGGGTGATTGGGTGCCCTAGGGGCAGATAGGGGTCTAATCTGATGGGTAGCAGTGACAGGTGGTGACAGGGGGTGATTGATGGGTGATTGATGGGTAATTAGTGGGTGTTTAGAGGAGAGAACAGATGTAAACATCGCACTTGGGAGGTGATCTGACGGCGGGTCTGCAGGCGATCTGATGGTGTGGGTGGGTGATCAGATTGCCCGCAAGGGGAAGGTTAGGGGCTGATTGATGGGTGGCAGTGACAGGGGGTGATTGATGGGTGATTGATAGGTGATTGACAGGTGATCAGTGGGTTATTACAGGGAAGAACAGATGTAAATAATGCACTGGCGAATTGATAAGGGGGGGTCTGAGGGCAATCTGAGCGTGTGGGCGGGTGATTGGGTGCCGCAAGGGGCAGATTAGGGTCTGATCTGATGGGTAACAGTGACAGGTGGTGATAGGGGGTGATTGATGGGTAATTAGTGGGTGTTTAGAGGAGAGAACAGATGCAAACAATGCACTTGGGAGGTGATCTGATGGCGGGTCTACAGGCGATCTGATGGTGTGGGTGGGTGATCAGATTGCCCGCAAGGGGCAGGTTAGGGGCTGATTGATGGGTGGCAGTGACAGGGGGTGATTGATGGGTGATTGATAGGTGATTGACAGGTGATCAGTGGGTTATTACAGGGAAGAACAGATGTAAATAATGCACTGGCGAATTGATAAGGGGGGGTCTGAGGGCAATCTGAGCGTGTGGGCGGGTGATTGGGTGCCCGCAAGGGGCAGATTAGGGTCTGATCTGATTGGTAACAGTGACAGGTGGTGATAGGGGGTGATTGATGGGTAATTAGTGGGTGTTTAGAGGAGAGAACAGATGTAAACAATGCACTTGGGAGGTGATCTGATGGCGGGTCTACAGGCGATCTGATGGTGTGGGTGGGTGATCAGATTGCCCGCAAGGGGCAGGTTAGGGGCTGATTAATGGGTGGCAGTGACAGGGGGTGATTGATAGGTGATTGACAGGTCAGTGGGTTATTACAGGGGGGATAGGTGCATACAGTACACAGGGGGGGGGGGATCTGGGGAGAATCTGAGGGGTGGGGGGTGATCAGGAGCACCCAGTGGGCAGTTTAGGGCTTTAAAAAAATAGCATTGACAGATAGTGACAGGGAGTGATTGATGGGTGATTAGGGGGGTGATTGGGTGCAAACAGTGGTCTGGGGGTTGGGCAGGGGGGGGGTCTGAGGGGTGATGTGGGCGATCAGGGGGCGGGGGGGAGATCAGTGTGCTTGGGTGCAGACAGGGAGGGCTGCAGCCTGCCCTGGTGGTCCCTCGGACATTGGGACCACCAGGGCAGGAGGCAGCCTGTATAATACACTTTGTATACATTACAAAGTGTATTATACACTTTGTAGCGGCGATCGGGCAGCTAGTAACCCGTCGGCGCTTCCGAACGGCCGGCGGGTTACAGCGAGAGGGGGGGCGCAGCCTGTCGCCGGCGGCTGATCGCGTCATGAATGATGCGATCGCCGCATAACCACGCCCGCCGCCGCCGATGGGCGTATTGCGGTTGTTTGGGCCCAGCCCTTGCCGCCGCCCATCGGCTGGGGGCAGTCCTCAAGTGGTTAAGCCACATAAGGGGTTAGGGGTATAAGTTTCAGCAGTACCTATGATGGAGCCGATTGTTTAAAGGTGTTTTTTAGAAGACACCTGGCACTGCTCCTTGGCTTAACCGACAAAAAAGTTTAACTTTTCTGTGATCATGCAAGTTTGTAAGTGATACGCAAGTGACGCAAATGCTGAGAATGTGGTATAGAGGGACTTAGAAGTAGGGCATACCCAAAGAGCGCTTGGTTACAGGAAGACCAAGAGGTCTTGCCTTCTCTCCCATGGATAACCACCTAGAGCAGAGAAGGTGTGTGAGCACGAGCATTGAAGAGTGAAACATGAAGAAAGAAACCAGGTACTGTTGGGTTCAGAAGCAGAGATCTGCAGATCAAGCCTTTTTAGGGGGGATTGTTATAATTTAAGTAGGCCTCAGTTACTTGAACTGAGTTAGTGAAAAAGGCTTGGTGTCTAGAATTGCCCTTTAAGGGGATTTTCTCTTAGAGAGAAAAGAGACAGTTCTGATTTTCAGCAGAACTGGTACCAGGGGCGTAGCTAGAAATGACTGGGCCCCATAGCAAAAAAATGTTATGGCCCCCCCCCCACACACGAGCTTCCAACCCCACGGACCTCAAACCTCCCACCCAAACATTCCTCCAGGACCCTCCACCCCAACATTCCCACACCCCTCTAAGTACAGTCACAGAGGCGCTCACACGCTTTATGGACCTGAACCAGTTTCATATGCTCCTGTACTGCCTGATGAAGCGGGACTGTTGACCGCGAAACGCGTTGTGATTTTATGGAGCTGTGAATAAATTGTATATTTTTTACTCTGCATTTGAGTGTATGTCTACTACCAGAGGGAGGTAAGTCCACCTCGACTTCCCTCTTTTTATCATTTTTAGAACATTGTTTTACTCTGCTTGGCGCCTCTGTTCGTACATATTACAGCACTCCTGTACTGGCTGCCGTGCCTGGCAATACTGTGTTTGGCTGGATTGGGGATGATGTGTGGGCTGAAAGGCCTGGCAGTGATGCTGTGGCCTGGCTGGTGGTGATGCTGTGGCCTGGCTGGCGGTGATGCTGTGGCCGGGTTGGCTGGCGGTGATGCTGTGGCCGATGCTGTGGCTGGGTTGGTGGTGATGCTGTGGCTGGGTTGGCTGGCGGTGATGCTGTGGCCGGGCTGGCTGGCGGTGATGCTGGGCTGTGCTTGGCTGGTTGAAGTAAATGCTGGCCTGACTGGTGGTGATGTGGTGGCCTTTTTGACAGTAATTCTGGGCTGCTTGGCTGGTGGTGATGCTGGGCTGGCTGGCCTGGATAGTTTAGGTAGTGACAGGTGCCCCCTAGTTAAGGTAGCACCAGGAGTTCCCCAGTTCAGGCAGTAACAGGAGCCCCCCAGTTCAGGCAGTGACAGGAGCCCCCCAGTTCAGGCAGTGACAGGAGCCCCCCAGTGTAAGTAGTGACAGGAGCCCCCCAGTTCAGGTAGTGACAGGGACCCCCCAGTGTATGTAGTGACAGGAGCCCCCAGTTTAGGTAGTGAGTAGACAGGGACCCCCAGTTTAGGTAGTGAGTGACAAGCGCCCCCCAGGTTAGGTTGTGAGTGACAGGGGCCCCCCAGGTTAGGTAGGGAGTGACAGGGGCCCCAGGGGCGGAGCTAGGGGTGGGCGGGGTAGGACATGTGCCCCCGGGCGCTGGGTCCCTAAGGGCGCCCTGCTGTGCGTCTTTTTTTTTTTTTTTTTGTCATTTCTCTAAGTACTTTGCTAGGCTTGCTCGCTGGCCGGGGTCATCCTATGAGCTCAGTGACGTCAGTACCCAGTGGAACGCTGCGCAGAACCAGCCCCATGATTCACTGCAGGGTGTGAGGAGGAGCCGAGCTGATGAGGCAGGAAGGCAGAGACAAGTTCGTCTGTGAAGCGGGAGTTTAGAGTGAGCTGAGCCAACGAGCCAGCAGCAGCCAAATCCAACTTGTCTCTGCTACAAATGCAGAGACAAGAAGAAATTAACCAGTTAAAGCTCCTCTGAGTCTGCCCGGCACCCCCAGGTAAAGAATGATGTTCCGGAGCAGTCTTAAGGGCGGGCAGCAGTGTCTGCTCATCGTCAGCTCTCATGATCTGTTTAGTGTCTCTGCGATTATCAGCCTGTACTCTAGTGATGGGTCGTTCGCGAACGAGCCGGCTCTAAGAGCCGGCTCTTTGCTGTGAACGACAAGAGCCGGTTCTCAGTTTTTAAAGAGCCGATGCCTCAGCCGCCCCACACAGCTCTGATTTGCTGTGTAATAAAGGGCGCTGAGGCATGCTGGGAGATGTAGTCCTGTAGTTGCAGCTTGTAGGAGTGTATGGGGCAGAGCAGAGCAGTAGCAGGAGGGATTGGGGCAGTCAGCGAAGCAGTCTGGAGTTGTCATGGAGACGGGGGCGGGGCTTTTACTCCGATTCTGAGTGGTGTCCAGTGATATTTAATGAAGAGCCGATTGAGAGCCGTAAGAGCCGGCTCTTTAATGGGAGCCGATTCAGAAGAGCCGATTCTCCGAGAAGAGCCGGAATTCCCATCACTACTGTACTCCGGCCAGCACAGGTCTGTGATTATTGCTGGTCAACGATCGCCCCCTTCTCCCCCACTAGCAGAGGGACATAGACATTTTTTTAACTATGTGGGTCAGATCTCTGCACATGTAACTCCTTTCACTCTCTCCCCCCTCCTCCTCCATATCAGCTGTGCTTCTTGTGTGTCATCTATCTCTCCCTCCCCCATTGATTTTTATCTTTCCTCTCCTTTTTCATTGTGTTTTAAATTCTCTCTTTCTCTCCCTCCTTTGTCTTTTCACCTTCACAGCTTTGTCCATCTCTTTCCCACATTCCTGCCACCTCCCATCTATCTCATGGAGCAGGTTGTTATTTGCTGGTTAAAGCACAGTACTTTCAGTGCACATATCTTTTGGCAACAACATGTGGCCAAAATTATTGCTGATAATCTTGGCATCAATATATGTACACTTAATGCTTGAAGGTGGCATGTTGTCAGTGTGCCTAAACAGTTAGAAAAGGGTGCACAGCATGCCTTATCATTTGGGTGCTGCACTAGTTCATGACATACTGTAGAATGATTATGGTAATGCTGACAAGGTAATATGAGCACTGAAATCTGTCTAGCAGTGGTTGGGTGCTGGAGTTAGCAGCGGCTATGAGGTCTCCAGTTCCAGTTAGCAGTGGCCATTTTGCGACGTTGAATCCAAGCATAGAGTTAGCAGACGGTAAGGTCGGCTGATCTACTACAATGTTAGGTGGGATGATACTATTGGCTTCCTCTGGAGCCCAAGTGCCACCATGTGTACCTGTACCCTTGAAAAGTTGCAGTCCCTGGCTTGAATCGCAGGCTGCATGCAATATCTATTTATCTGTGTGGGTTTCCTCAAGGCAATCTGGTTTATTCACACATTCAAAAAATATTCTGATCCCACCAAAATAAATATATAGAAATGGCATAGACTATGGTAGGAAATTAGAATAGGATTATGGTAGGGATTAGATTGTGAGCTCCTCTGAGATCAGTCATTGACATGACTATGTACTCTGTAAAGTGCTGCAAAAGATGTCAGTGCTATATAAATACATGACAATAATATGGTAGGACATTAGACTATGACTATGGTAGGATTAGATTGTGAGCTCCTCTGAGATCAGTCATTGACATCACTATGTACTCTGTAAAGTGCTTCAGAAGATGTCAGTGCTATATAAATACATGACAATAATATGGTAGGACTTTAGACTATGACTATTGTAGGATTAGATTGTGAGCTCCTCTGAGGACAGTCAGTGACATATCTATGTACTCTGTAGAGTGCTGCAGAAGATGCCAGTGCTATACAGGGCTGTGGAGTCGGAGTCGGGGCAATTTTGGGTGCCTGGAGCCGGAGTCGGGGAAAAATGCAAACTCCGACTCCTAATGAATTTAAACTGTAATTAAAATAGAAAATATGATAAAATGTTCTATTTCTCAGATAATAGTCATCATAAATAATTTATACATACAGTAATAGTTGTGCTTAGTGCACAAAAATGAAATAAACCAATCAAAATTAGTTACTTGTGCTGCTTCAATAAAGCAGTCCCCGTATGATTGTGACTGTATATATGATGTGTACACAGGAATCTCTTATAGATACTAAATAACATCTATGCTGTAAGTATAAAGCCTGATGTGTAGCCGTGTCACTAATAGAGATGGTCAATGAGATGGAAATAATTCTGCGTTGATTCTGATTTATGCAAATGTATAATTTTTGCTCATGAAATCAAATAATTTGATATGTTGTTTACATTTGGTTTGGTGACTACGAATTAAATGGTACCTGAGAAGGATGAAAAGAAAAGTTTTATACATACCTGGGGCTTCTTCCAGCCCCCTTCAGGCTAATCAGTCCCTCGCTGTCCACCTCCACCACCTGGATCTTCTGCTATGAGTCCTGGTAATTCAGCCAGTCAGCACAGTCCAGCCGCATGCCGCTTCCACAGCCAGGAGCGTTCTGCACCTGCGCAACAGTGCTGCGCAGGTGTAGTACGCTCCCGGCGGCGGAGTGTGTGCATGCGCACTACGCCAGACTGGCTCAAGTACCTGGACTCATAGCAGAAGATCCGGGTGGCGGAGGAGGACAGCGAGGGACTGATTAGCCTGAAGGGGGCTGGAGGAAGCCCCAGGTATGTATAAAACTTTAATTTCATCTGTTTCAGGTTTACTTTGTTACACAGTAGTACTATACTCTACATATGCACTCTCCACAGAGCTGCAGGGAATCCACTGAGAATGTTGAGCACATTGAACACAGAGGTGTTGTCTATCACCCATAAACCTGGTTCAGATTGTTCATGAAGAATGTAATAGAGGAAGAATCTCCTCATTCCCCTGCAGAGTGCCTGCACATCACTCTTACATGTACCCACAGTTACATTGCCTAGGGCCTAATAGATGTTCTTTGTTCTGGCCTGTACCTTTTACAAGTACTCTTACTAAGGACTAGTTTTAGTCTATGACTAAAGGGAATAAATATGGCATATGTATGTCTACATATCCTTCTCACTTCAGTTATCTTTTAAAATTCCTAAGCGTTGGCAGTTAAGAGACGAATTACATGTTTCATACTTTCATTCAACAAGATTGTAATATGCAAATTAGAGGAGTCGGAGTTGGTTGAATCCTAAACTGAGGAGTCGGAGTCGGTGGATTTTTGTACCGACTCCACAGCCCTGGTGCTATATAAATGCATAATAATAATATGGTAGGACATTAGAGTAGGACTATGGTAGGATTAGAGTGTGAGCTGCTCTGAGGACAGTCAGTGACATGACTATGTACTCTGTAAAGTGCTGCAGAAGATGTCAGTGCTATATAAATAGATAATAGTAATATAGTAGGAGGTTAGACTATGACTATGGTAGGATTAGATTGTGAGCACAGTTCAATGTTATGACCTCATAGTTCAGCAACATTTGTTTGCATTTCAGAATCTTCCTCTCTGCTGCATTGCAACTTCATGTACATTTGGCTCTATTGCGCGTCATAAGAGTCTATTGGGGGCGCAAAAACTTTCTTTGTCCCCGGGCGCTTCAGTACCTAGCTACGCCCCCAAATACAAATGTTTATACAGGAAGTCGTGTCAGAGGCTAGAGAGAGATGCATCCGTGGAGCGCATGGAAGGTATGTATCTGCCGCCGCTGCCCCGCCGACTGCATATAGACTATTTAATGCTGGAGGGGAGAGTACAGAGGGGAGAGCCCGAGGTGAGGGAGGGGGGACCATTTCCCCTCCCCACCGACGTGCCACGAAGCTTTCCCCTCATGCTGTGACCCCTCCAGCACCTAGCGGGGCATCCTGCTGCGGGCCCCCTGTGACGTAGGGCTCGGGCAGGCCCCATAATAACGCTATGGTTGCTATGGCGATTGCAACGCCCCTGACTGGTACTGAACATTTCCAAGGCTGGCAGTTACCAGGAACATGTCCCTGGTAACAGGCCACAGGCCTAAACTGGCCTAAACTGCCCCAGACCGTGAGGCGGCAGAAAGGTAAACATAGCCAATATTTACCAAACATGGCATTCTTCGTATATAAGTTAGAGCGAGCGGAATATTAATTAAGTGGGTATGTGTTATGACACCACAAGGGGTCTGAGCCAATTGTAGGTGTGAAGGTATGGCTCAGATGATGTCACATTTAACTCTGTAGTGAGGAGTATTAAAAAGCAGGAGATAGGCTGCAGAGGGCACTTACTTTCTGCCTCCTGCCTCAACCTGTACTTTATCTTTATTTATGTTTTGACATTTTGTATGCTGTATATATGTAGTATAGATGTAACGTACTATAGACAGAAGATAAAGACTGGTTACCAATCACCAGGAATGGGACCAAGAAGCTGCACCGCAAAAGACTTACCACAGAATAATCTGCTTGGCTAAAGATGTAACGAACTGTATCTGTATATCTGTTGACTGAATAAACTCCTAAACTCTGAAGTTGGCCTGAGGAGTTCTATCTCCAATGCTGTTGCTGTGATGAGAGTCATGTTTGCAGCTCTTACAAATGAGTTGCTGGTGCCGGAATAAAGGTGTGTTGTGTTGTTGCCAATAGCAACCAACATATAGTTTCTTACACTGGCCACAACTATACCTGGCTACCTATATTGGCCACACCTGTACCTGGCTTCCCTTACTGGCCACACCTATACCTGGGTACCTATACTGGTCACACCTGTACCTGGATACCTATACTGGCCACACCTGTACCTGGATACCTATACTGGCCACACCTGTACCTGCTTCCCTTACTGGCCACACCTGTACCTGGATATCTATACTGGCCACACCTGTACCTGGATACCTATCCTGGCCACACCGGTACCTGCCTTCCTATACTGGCGACACCTGTACCTGGACATCTCTTGGACGAATCTGCCCATCATCGCTAGATGTTTGGCCACCTTTATATTTGTATTAGTGCAATTTGGGCAACTGCAGCTTGGGAGTGTAAATGATCAGAGATTTATTTTGGGGAGTAATTTTGAAATTTAGTTTTGATCTGATTTCATGCTGCAAGCTTTTATTATACTCACTTTTTATGCTAGACCTTTGCTTGACAAGTTTTGGTTATTTACAGGAAAAAAACATTTTTTGCACAGAAATCCAGGAAAAACTCAATGCCGAGGAGGTTGACTGTGTAAGAAAGGCAGCAATTTAAAAATTCCCCTTGAAAATCAAAAGGGTAATTTTGATTGGCTCCACCCACTTTTCTGAATATTAATCCCACTCACGTAGTTGCTAACTGTGTCAAGTTTGAGAATCCTGCCATTAAAGGGAAGGTTCACGCAGGAGCTAAAAAAATAAATAAAAATACAAATCCACTTATCTGGGGCTTCCTCCAGCCCGTGTCAGGCAAGTTGTGCCCTCGCCGCGTCATCGGACGTCCTCCGGGCTGTACTGCGCAGGCGCAAAACTACTGCGCCTGCGCAGTACAGCCCGTAGGACGTCCGATGACGTCAGCGCGCACCAGTGACACGCACGTTGGAGCGCAGAAGAAGCCCGACCTGGCAGCCGGCCTGGCCAGGTCGGGTGCGCCACCGGAGAAGACCGGGAGCCTGTGGAGCCGTGGCGAGGGCACGTCCTGCCTGCCACGGGCTGGAGGAAGCCCCAGGTAAGTGGATTTGTATTTTTTATTTTTTTTAGCTCCTGCGTAAACCTTCACTTTAACAGTGTAAGAAAGGCTGCAGTTTATATTTTCCCACCTAAAAAATGTAGTTGTTACCTCCGCCTACCTTGACACACAGTCACTCAATGATGAACTTTATAAGCTTTGGGGTCCTTGGCATCAATACTAATTCCAAATGAAATGAAACAAATCTGCTTGGCTGTGGGTGGCTACATCCCCTTTTCTGAATGTGAATCCCATTCACCCCAATGACCAACTGTAGCAGGTTTGATATCTGTGCCATTAACAGTGCAAGAATGGCAGCAACTTAAATTTTCCCCTTGAAAATCAATAGGTAAATTGTGATTGGCGTTTGTGGGCTCCACCCACTTTTCTGAATATTAACCCCAGTTACGCAGGGACCAACTGTGCAAAATTTGAGATCCTTGCCATTAACACTGTAAGAATGGCTGCAGTTTACATTTTCCCAGTGTAATTTATTTTGGCTCCTCCCACTTTTTGTAACCCTTACACAGTCACCGAATTACCAAGTTTGTGAGCTCCTTGTATCAAAAATGTGTGAATGGAAGCAGTTTACCAACCAAAGAAATCTGATTGGCTGTATGTGGCTCCACCCCTTTAGTGAATTTGAATTCCAGTCACCCAATGACCGACTGTAGCAAGTTTGAAGCATCTGCCATTTACAGTCTAAGAATGACAGCAGTTTAAATATCCCTCTTGAAAGTCAATAGGTGAATTTTTAATGGCTGTTGTAGGCTTCACCCACTTTCCTGAATAATAATCCCAGTCATACAGTGACCAAGTGTGCCAAGTTTGAAAACTCTGCAATTAACAGTCTAAGAATAGTTGTAGTTTACATTTCTCCATTGTAAATGAATTGCTAAAATTTGATTGGCTGACAAATTTGATCGCCCAGGTGTGCAGAGGAGACGTGAAACCCCCAGAACATAACATCCCAGGTAGTAAGGGATCTGTATACCAAGTTTTGTTTAAATCGGTCAAGGCGTTTTTGAGTGATGGAGGCACATACATACATACATACATACATACATACATACATACATACATACATACATACATACATACATACACATCCAATTTTATAGATACACTGTAGATTCTATTATACTGTACATCCTTGGAACAATACCTCACACGAGGAAGATGCAGTACTAATCTATTGAAATGATCATTTCCAGAATGAAGTGGGCACCTGAAGAGACATTATCATTATTTATTTACATAGTGCCAACACCTTTCGTAGCACTGCACACACTACAAACCCGGGGCGTGACTAGAAATCACTGGGCCCCCATGCAAAACTTTGGATGGGGCCCCCTCCCACCAAGGAGCCTGGGGGCTGTACACAAGAGCCTGATGCACTCTGAATAGGTATTGTCTACAAATCTTTGTCTGCAAATTTTTGTACAATTCATAATCAGTGGCTGAGCAGATGCAGTCATTAGAACAATTGTGCAGAGAGCAGAAAGTTTTTTTCTCTCCTTCCACTTAGTTGTCAGTCTCTCAGGACGGGGCCCCCTGTGGCTTCTGGGCCCACTTGCAGGGTCTATTGTTACGCCCCTGCTACACCCCAAATAGTGGTGAGCATAGATACATGAGACGTTCACAATTCTGTACAATCAGGACATCCAGCAATACAAGTACCAATACATGTATAGTTGATGTGTGGCTTGAGACATCACCAATACTGGTACATGTTCATATGAAAAATTACAGCAAAACAGGAAACACTAGGATGCATGTGATGTTTCATTATGAAATAAACATGTAACATTCCAATCCTACGGTACCCATACACCTCTAGCTCTGCCTCCAGATTGCACAGAATGTTGAATCTGAGAGGGATCTGTTTCCTGCCCACACACTGCAGACACATTTCCAATAGATTTCAGCATGATCAGCCTAAATGTATTAGAGGCATAGAATCATCAGGAGAAGCCTGGTATTTTATAAATGGAATTTAATGTCAGCCTCCATATTGCTCTCATTTCAGGTTCCCTTTAAGAATCAGGGCTCTATCACAGCAACTAGACTATAGGGTAAATCTCTCTGAGGACATTGTTGACCATACACAACCATTTTGATCAAATCTGCCAGTAACCCGTTGTTTCAACATGATCAACTGACTTTTAATCAATTTGTGCAGCGTATCAATGGAAAGTCTAATTGAGCATGCTGGGAAATGTCAGTGCCATGGGGGCGAGGCAGGAGTTGTGGGGATTCTATGGCATATAACGGTGCACTGCATCGAGCACTACAATGCTTGTAGTTTGATGGATGCTTGATTTCTGCTGAAATACTACCGCAAATTGAGCTTGCCAAGTATGGTAGGAATCAATTACTATCTGATTGTATTCCAAACAACTAGAGATTGATCAGCTGCGCTTATATCAGGCCAGAACTGACCCATGCATGGCCAGCACCTAAGACATTAGGCTAGGGGCCTATTTGTTTCTGGCAAATCCCTCCCTCATGGCCCTGAGTCGGCTGCCAGCCCACCCCAGGTCTCCCCTCCAACTACATTGTGGTCACCAGGGCCCTGTGGAGTTTTTGGCAGCATAGCAGCTCACCTGTCCCGGCCAGCATACTCATCCATTACTCAATGCACTCCCGTCTTCATCCTCACAGGGGCGCCACTCCTTTGTGACTCCGCTGACATGTTGCCACCAGCTACTTTAAAATACGTGTCAAATTTGGTGATGGTGCATGTTTGGGGGCTGCACAATGAGCCAAAACATTTTTCAGTTGTAAACTGCTCTTGTTTAAATGTGTGTTTACTTGCCTACAAAAATTTATTTTATCAAAAATTATGTGGTTTTTGCAAATTCTTTTTTTTACTTTTTCCCACTATTAGATACAGCAAATTTGGTGATGATAACATGTTCGGGAGCTTTGCAACTAACAGTGACGTGTCCTATATAATAACATCCCTTTGTTGCTGTGTCCCTGTGTCAGGGGTGCCTGCAGCGCATGCAGAGGTCATGACAGGCACCATTTGCGCATGGGGGGGGGGGGGCACGGCCATGCTGGCACATGCATGTCACGGCTCTGTACGGTGCATTCCCTAGTGTCCGTTATTAAACGGGCTTTGGGACTAGTACTGAAATAATATGATTGCATTGAGGTACATATCCAACCACTATTCAGATTTAGAATAGATATTAAAGAGGGACTGTAGGGACGTATGGCAGAATGCAGTAAATTATTTAGGATACCCACTTTTATGGTCATTTTCCTGGTTTCCACATCAGAAACACTTCCTATCTCTGTTCGTTCAATACTGTATATTGGTATGTAGCCCCGCCCTCTAAGTGATGCTTAGCCTAGGCCAGGGCTGCCCATTGGGTAGATCGCAATCTACCGGTAGATCTCGAAGGACTTCATGGTAGATCCCAACCCACCAACAGTGTCCATTCTGTATATACAAATGTGCTCCTAAAATTGTACATGGGTAAATCTGACTTGCTAATTTTTTAAAGTAGCTCACAAGCTGAAAAGGTGTAGGCACCTCTGGCCTAGGCTGTTCGCTATGTGAAGTTTTCCTCTCAGAACATTCTGGAAGACCAGGCATTATTCTCACGGGCTTTGGGAATTCTTAGAAACAAACATTCCTCAAAGCTGCACCTGACAGGACTAAAGATGTCGACATCTGTGATAAATTTCACGATGTAAATCAAACACTGACTAAATTACATATTTTTATCTATTTATTTTCAACATAACAACTTAAACATAACATAGGTAGTTGGGTGGAAAGAGACATTTGTACATCAAGTTCATGCAGGTGTAGGTTCAGCAGCAGTTGCAGCATATTTGCTGGTATTTCTGCAGCAGGAAACTGCAGCATCTGTAGAATGGGGAGCATACCCACTGCAGCCATCCTTCTCTCTCTGCTGTAACCTCTTCTTCCTCATCCATATCAATGACTACATGGTCATCAATTTTGGGAAGGAGTGGAACCTTTTCCTCCTCATCAATATGTACGTCTTCCTGGATTTCGGGTAGGAGTGGAACCTTTTCCTCCTCATCAATATTAATATGTACATGGTGCTGAATTTTGGGGCGGATGGCAACCTTTTGTTGTTCATAAGGATTCTTATGCATAGGACGGTGATGCTTTTGCTTGGGGACGGGAACATCCATCTTTTTTGTCACCTTGTCTTCCTTAGGAGTATGGATAAGGGCGTGGTGCAGGATGCTTTTCGGAAGCCCCGGGAGTCTCTTCTTTGGCAGACTCTCCTCCTTTGGCAGATTCTCCACCTGCCGGACGGGCTTCATTCTCTCATTTCTCTGGGGCAGTTCTTTCTTCTGCCGGATGAGTCCCCTTCTCTTGTAACGACTTGCCACCTGCCCGATGAATCGCATGAATCGTTGTCTCTTTCCTGTCTTCTTTTCTTTTTCCTGTTTTTTCTTTATTCCGAGTGCAGATTTCAGCCTCCCTGCACTCGTTTTGATCTTTTTCGTCGCCTTATCTTTCTTCTTCTGGCCAAGTCTAAAAATGAAAAGCAAACCGTTAGATAAAGAATGGAATACATGGCAGAATATTCTTCAAATGCCTAAATTCACTTACCTTGCTGCACGACTGGCGGCGCAGCTGCATGCTATGCTCAGGCATAGTGTGCAGAAAAGCTTCTCAACTTTTCCCATCCCGACTGTAGATTAGGCTGCCCAGCCGGGAAAAGCAGTATAAAAACGTAATCTAGTAGTGAGTCTCTCACAAGTGTCACCTCTTCACAAGTAAGAAGTGATATGAGCTCAGACTGGTTCCCTCTGGCTATTTATCCTCTGAGGTGTCGTGACATCACAATGCCTGAGGTGTCATTGTGACATCATCAGGCATACCTCCCAGCATTTGCAAATGAGAAAGCAGGACACTTAGGCCACACCCCCAACCACACCCCTGACACGCCCCTAGTCAATCATACAATATATATGTATATATATATATATATATATATATATACCGTATATAGATATATATATATAGATATATATATATATAGATATATATATATATATATATATATATATATATATATATATATATATATATATTAAAAGGAGGAGGGGGAACCCCACGTAATTTACAAAAAAAAAAACACACTCTAAGCATAAAAAAAAAATAAAAAAAAAATTTGGAAAATAGGAAAAAATGCCAGGGATTACACTACCGTTAGGTTTGCTACTACTGTAAAAGTGACATCTACCGCATTTAAAAGTATACTTTTTTCCTTCAAAACTTTAAAATCGATTTACTCAAAAACTATAATGTCTTTTACAAAAATTGTTTTTTTCTCTTATTCCCAATGATCTCCTTAATACCCTGCAAATTTAGGGTTTCTAGCATTTAAAGTGGATTTGCTATTAACCGTTAAAGTCGGCGGGTTTTTAAATGTGTTTTTTTTTTCTTTTGAAACTTTAAAATCAATTTTCTCAAAAACTATAAGGTCTTTTTGAAAAAAAAAAATTTAGAAAAATTTTATTTCCTCTTGTAGCCACTGGGGGCCCCTACAAGCTCTGGGGCCCCGGGGCAATTGCCTCATTTGCCTCTACGGTTTAGCTGACGTCAGTAGCATTCACTCATCGCTATCAGCCCTGCGCATGTGATGAGAGGCACCACTAGAGGGCATGATAGCGATGAGTGAATGCTACTGATGTCAGCTACAGAAGAGTCCTCGAAGCACGGACCCCGGTAAATTAGAACTGCACATCGCGCTGCATATGGCGGGACACTCGAGGGGGTACAAAGATCTATTCGTTATGCTCTGCTCTGGTGGCAGGTAAGGGGGAAAAGACAGCGCGCTGCACATGCTGAGACATTCAAGGGACAAAGGGCTTTATGCTCCACTCTGGTGGCAGGACTGGGGGGAGACACGGCAGCACTGTGCCATCTAGATCTGGAAGCATAGCACAAAGCGGGGACACTGGGGGAAAAAGATATGTGGGGAGGGACACTTCATACATCTGAATCTGCGTCTGGGAGCACGCGGTGGGGGAGACAACTGCATGTGGCTCGAGTTTAAGCCGAGACTCCCACTTTTGGGCCACTTTTTTGTGCTCAAAAACTCTGCTTATACTTGAGTATATACTGCAATGGTGGAGAGTCATGCATCAAAAGTCCAGCCCCATTGGCGGTGCAGCCTGGAATTGGGACAATTAAAATTGTTGGGAAGTGCGTTGGATTGGCCCAGTTCCAAGTGTATAGCTAGCACAGTGCCCAGTGTATAGCTAGTACAGTGCCCAGTGTATAGTTAGTACAGTGCCCAGTATATAGCTAATACAGTGCCCAGTATATAGCTAATACAGTGCCCAGTATAGTTAGTACAGTGCCCAGTGCCCAGTATATAGCTAGTACAGTGCCCAGTGTATAGCTAGTACAGTGCCCAGTATATAGCTAGTACAGTGCCTGGTATATAGCTAGTATAGTTCCCCAGTATAGCTAGTACAGTGCCCCAGTATATAGCTAGTACAGTACCCAGTATATAGCTAGTACAATGCCCCAGTATAGCTAGTATAGTGCCCCAGTATCGCTAGTACAATGCCCAGTATATAGCTAGTAAAGTGCCCAGTATATAGCTAGTACAGAGCCCCAGTATAGCTAGTACATTGTCCAGTATATAGCTAATACAGTGCCCAGTGTATAGCTAGTACAGTGCCCAGTGTATAGATAGTACAGTGCCCAGTATATAGCTAGTACAGTGCCCAGTATATAGCTAGTACAGTGCCAAGTATATAGCTAGTATAGTGCCCAGTATATAGCTAGTACATTGCCCATAATAAAGCTAGTACAGTGCCCAGTATATAGCTAGTACAGTGCCCAGTATATAGTTAGTACATTGCCCAGTATATAGCTAGTACAGTGCCCAGTGTATAGCTAGTACAGTGCCCAGTGTATAGCTAGTACAGTGCCCAGTATATAGCTAGTATAGTGCCCCAGTATAGCTAGTACAGTGCCCAGTATATAGCTAGTACAGTGCCCAGTATATAGCTAGTATAGTGCCCAGTATATAGCTAGTACAGTGCCCAGTATATAGCTAGTATAGTGCCCCAGTATAGCTAGTACAGTGGCCAGTGTATAGCTAGTCCAGTGCCCAGTGTATAGCTAGTACAGTGCCCAGTGTATAGCTAGTACAGTGCCCCAGTATACAGCTAGTACAGTGCCCAGTGTATAGCTAGTACAGTGCCCAGTGTATAGCTAGTATAGTGCCCAGTATATAGCTAGTACAGTGCCCAGTATATAGCTAGTACAGTGCCCAGTATATAGCTAGTATAGTGCCCCAATATATAGCTAGTATAGTGCCCTATTATATAGCTAGTACAGTGCCCAGTGTATAGCTAGTATAGTGCCCAGTGTATAGCTAGTACAGTGCCCAGTATATAGCTAGTACAGTGTCCAGTGTATAGCTAGTACAGTACCCAGTATATAGCTAGTATAGTGCCCAGTATATAGCTAGTACAGTGCCCAGTGTATAGCTAGTACAGTGCCCAGAATATAGCTAGTATAGTGCCCCAATATATAGCTAGTATAGTGCCCCAATATATAGCTAGTACAGTGCCCAGTGTATAGCTAGTACAGTGCCCAGTATATAGCTAGTATAGTGCCCCAGTATATAGCTAGTACAGTGCCCAGTGTATAGCTAGTACAGTGCCCAGTATATAGCTAGTACAGTGCCCAGTGTATAGCTAGTACAGTGCCCAGTATATAGCTAGTACAGTGCCCAGTGTATAGCTAGTACAGTGCCCAGTATATAGCTAGTACAGTGCCCAGTATATAGCTAGTACAGTGCCCAGTGTATAGCTAGTACAGTGCCCAGTGTATAGCTAGTATAGTGCCCAGTATATAGCTAGTACAGTGCCCAGTATATAGCTAGTACAGTGCCCAGTGTATAGCTAGTACAGTGCCCAGTGTATAGCTAGTACAGTGCCCAGTATATAGCTAGTACAGTGCCCAGTATATAGCTAGTACAGTGCCCAGTATATAGCTAGTACAGTGCCCAGTGTATAGCTAGTACAGTGCCCAGTATATAGCTAGTACAGTGCCCAGTATATAGCTAGTACAGTGCCCAGTATATAGCTAGTACAGTGCCCAGTATATAGCTAGTACAGTGCCCAGTGTATAGCTAGTACAGTGCCCAGTATATAGCTAGTACAGTGCCCAGTATATAGCTAGTACAGTGCCCAGTGTATAGCTAGTACAGTGCCCAGTATACAGCTAGTATAGTGCCTAGTGCCCCAGTACATAGCTAGAGCTACGATAGTATACAATAATGATGCTCCCTCAGGCAGCCCCAGTGCCCCGCCCAAATTTCCTAATTAGTGGCCCCTCAAATAATCCTACCTAGTACGGTCCCGTCGGTCCGGACCGGTATCTGCTCTGCCTGCGGCTGTCCTCAGTGCCCTGGCCTATGCAATACGTCTGGCCCGGCGGCTGCTGCAGACAGTGGCTGTGGCTCCCTCAGTGAGACTCTCAGTCCTGGTCGGGGTAGGTCGGGCTGCCGCGGGGTGCGCTCTCTCTGCACATGCATGTGACGTCAATCGTGACGTCACTCGCAGAGCGCACCCAGCAGCCTGAGGGAATGCCAATGCGCTCTGCCTCCACACATACAGGAAGCGCATCAGGCCGGCCAGTGAGTGATCGGCGGCGCAGCGGTGGCGATGGCCGCCGCAGCAGCAGTAAATATTAAATTAGGTCGGCTCTGAGTGCCGGTGCGCGGGGCCTCTTCAAGCGCGGGGCCTGGAGCGATTGCCCCAGTTGCCCCCCCCCCAAAGGCCGGCTCTGGTCACCACCAAATTCCTCATCCATGCCAGGGCTGTGGGATCGGAGTCGAGGAGTCAGAGCAATTTTGGGTACCTGGAGTCAGAGATGCAGTCGGAGGATTCATAAACTGAGGAGTCGGGAGACGGAGTTGGATGATTTTAGCACCAAATCCAAAGCCCTGGCAAGTATTAGACTAAGAAGTCGGAGTCAAAGAGTCTGAGCCATTTTGGGTACCTGGAGTAGGAGTTGGTGGTTTCATAAACTGAGTTGTCGGATGATTTTTGTACTGACTCCACAGCCCAGATCCATGCCCTCATAAGTTCCCGCCTTGACTACAGCACTGCCCTTCTGTTTGGTCGCCCTATGACCTGAATTTCCCTGCTGCAGTACGTCATAAATGCGGCAGACAGATTTACCCACTCCTCCCATCACTTTACCACAACGGCTCACCTCTGGGAATCCCTCAACTGGCTTCCTACCCAGTCCAGAATCAGATTCAAGATACCATGCCTGGCCTAAAAATCTGTCCACAAAACCTGCCCAACCTACGTTTCCAATCTTACCAAGAGGTACACACCTAGCGGCTCACTCTGCTCCTCCTATGAACTTCGCCTGACCACCCCCTGCATCACCCAATCCCATGCACGACTCCAGGACTTCTCAAGAGTGCTCCAACACTATGGAACTCCCTACCTCTCCCTGCGCCATCCAACATCCTTAAAAAGGCCCTCTAATGCACCTTTTCACTCTGGCCTAAACACACACACACACACACACACACACACACACACACACACACACACACACACACACACACACACACACTGGTGCTCTAAACCCGCAGATGAACTCTGTTCCCCTACCTTTCATGTTCCTACTTCCCCCTCTGGATTTCAAGCCTTCGGCAGGGTCCACCTCATTGTGTGTCGTACCTGTTTAGGCACCTCCATTACCGTACATCCATGCTATGGATTAGAGTGAACAATTGAGTGAATTCGACTTGCCTAATCTCCATGCTTCCATCCAGTGACTGACTAAGCATTACCTTGTACTCATATTGTGCTGCATGATCTGGTTTGCATGTATTCCTATATTGTCTTATTGCTGTATGTCACCCCTAAATATTGTCTGTAACCCTAACTAATGTCCAGCGCTGAGTAATATGTTGGCGCTTTATAAATATAATAAATAAATAATAAATGTGTCAGCTCACTCCACCCTGAATAATCGTAAATGCCTTCTGTTTTAAGAAGGCAACTTCTGTAATAAACACTCAGTCCATATTCAGTTCTGGCAGGGGCATAACAATCGGCCCTGCAATGGATGCAGCCACAGGGGGCCCCTGCATGATGCCGGTCTTCTATGTCTCCAATACCCATGTCCAGCGCTACCATAGAGGCAAAGAGGACGATTGCCCCTGAGCACTGCAGGGCCCCCGGGTCTCCCTTTGGCTTGTGCCCCCGGGGCCCCTGCACTGATTTGTCAGAATAGTAACTCGCCTATCCCTCCGCACTGCTCCCTGTCTTCATCAGCGTCATGCAGAGCTTTGTCACCTTGAACCAGAAAGAGGTGAGTTCCCTGCCTGCTGGCACTGCGCTCATTCCTGGAGGGGGGAGCACTGAATGGGGGCTCTGGGTGAAGGAGGGGGGAGTCGGGTCCCTCCCTGCCGATGTGTGCCTGCTAGGCCTTCCTCCAGACTGCCTATACTGGGAATACCTATAGCTGGCTAACCAATACTGGGGCACCTATAGCCGACTACCTATGCTGGGGGGCACCTATGCCTTGCTATACTGGGTGCACCTATACATGATTATGCTGGAGGCACCTATATCTGATTAACCTATACTGGGGGATTCTATATATTGCTACCTATACTGTATATAGCTGACTAACCTTTACTGGATCACCTATACCTGATTAACCTATACTGGAGGCACTTCTACCTGAATAATCTATACTGGGGGCACCTATACCTGACTAACGGCACCTATAGCTGGCTAAACTTTACTGGGGCACCTATAGCTGACTACCTATGCTGGAGTCACCTATGCCGGAGTAACCTATACTGGGGGCCAGGGCCGGATTACCGACCAGACAACAAAAGCAGTCACTTAGGGTCCCCCATGCAGAGTCAAAGGGGCCCCATCAGCACATAAACCAGCCCTCGCCATCCTGTCAGCGGTGGCTGGATGGTATAATGGTTAAAGGGACTATGAGCAGTGCACTAACTATGGAAAAATGCATATCATTTTTGTTGGCTCAATTTCAGCGGAGGCAGCTACAAGATGACTTAGCAGAATAATCTGCAACCCAGGTTAAAGTTCTCCCCCAATCCAAGTGAATACCCTCTCTTCCAGCTGGGAGATACAGAACCACAAACACTTAAATTGGTGGAACAGCATCTGAAATCTTTATTTACAGGTCAATCTTATATACACCCTGATGTTAGGGAAAAACCAGATTAGACCGGAGTGCACATAGAAAATATTTGAAACAATAGCATAGACATGGTACAGACAGCAGAGACAATAGGATTTGTTATTCTGTAAACAACTGGCAGAGGTAGACTTTGTTACATGTGTTAATTTCTCAATAGACCAGGTTTTTTAACAACAATGCATGAATAGGTCTGAGTCTTCAGATCTCTGTCACAGTAGCTTGTATGGTAATATACCAACTGGGTATTGAAATACAGGTTTTGTATTCAGGTGCCTGGAACTTCTAGAGTGTTAATTATTAATGTATCTGTAAAGCACTGTCTGGAGGAATGTGCTGCTGACTAGTTGAAGCAATGATGTCATTTTTAAGAAATTGTGATGTGCTGTATATATTTTAATATCGGGGTGATTTAAGCAGCATATTATTACAACCTTTCAACCCAACCTTTGATCCCAACCTTTTCTAAAGGAAAGGGCGGGATCACTTAGATACTATGCACAGCTCTATGTATGTTAGAGATCAATGAGTTAGTGTTGTCATTGGTACACAAATACAATATACAGTTTAAAGGGTTACACAACTACACGATGAATTAACAGTAGTTAGCTTTGCTAGTATATCATCCTAATCTAGCCCTGCATAACTTAATGGAAACCTGAATGTGGTAAACTGTAACAGGTTGCCTAAAGCCACACCTCACCCATAAGGTTAGAACTCCTTAATGCATTTTGGAAAAAAAAAATGATCCTCGAGTGGGTCCAGGAAATGTCAGTTCATTATTGCAGAGTAGAATATTGTTCATTTGAAGGGTGAAGGAGGACGGTAAATTCATCACCACAAGCCCTCATGATGAATGCAGATGTTTTTCTGCCAAGCTCTCACTGTCTCGGGGCAAACAGACAGTGGCGGCTGAGAGCTGGCCGTGTAATCACCGTGGCTACACCCAGTGCCTTTTTGTTAGCAGTTTCATTGTATGGCATTGGGCACCCACAAAAGAAATGGAAACAGATTTATAACAAGGATGTAGCAATTGCAGCCAGGTTGTAGAAGGCAGAGAAGGGCAGACTCAACTTCTCATCCCAGTTGAGAAACCTCACAGTTGCTACAGCAGAGGCGGAGTTCTTCCCAAAGGATGACACAAAAGAAAGGCTTGAAGCAGCCATCACCAACACAGGAGGAGGGCAGGTGCAGGAAGGGCTCATCCTTACAGCAGAGGGTCATCCTTCTAGGGCTGCATCAGTGCAGGAGAATCATATCAGATGATCTCCAAAGTATTCCATAATCAGGTGATATCACAGGCAGGTCTCCAAGTGAACAGGTAATAAAGAACACTTGTGCAGGCAAATTAGTAAAGATGAATCAGACAAGAGTTCAAGGTTTGTCAAACTGCATGAGCCAAGTAATTGATAGCTCAGTCTCAATCAAAGCAGTTATGTAGAGGTCCTCAATGGTAATAAGAAGTTAAACAGCTTAGTGGGTGTGTGCAACCTATTTACCACATGCGTAGCTATGTAACAATATTTTTGACAAAGGTTACTCTCTCTATTCAAATTTCTTTTACTAACATCATACTGTCTGTAAATCCTAGTACTATAGAGTTCTGACACTTAAACACATTTCTCTGACCTTGCTTTATACAGCACAGTATCAATACAAACAGACATATGGAGACAATTACAATCAAATCAACCAATAAGTATTTTACATGACATATTTGTCTCCACCCTCTCCAGGCATGTTAGAACACTGATGTGGGCCCGGTTATGAGGCTGTGTGATTCAGCCACTTGCAGGTTTAGTTGGCCCCCCATCTCACCCCGTGCACAGTAGGTGGTACAGGGGGTCAACGTCTGCTGTTCAAAACCCTCCCCAAATGCACAACACCAGGGTTTGTTTCCCACACCCCTCAGATTGTAACCAGAGACAGACCAGAAACCAACAAAGAAATTGCTGTAAAAGCATTTGTTAGAATTTTACACAATTACAAGTGAAAAAATATAAGTATGTCACTTTGCTTAAGGGACTCATCACCATTAATATTATACACGTACCCAAACATTCACACAATTGTTTGCATTATTCTTGGCAATATGAACAGAAAACCTGGCATGAGCATAACTTCTAGTAATTTGAGCAAGATGATTTTGGACACAATCTCTACATTACATTCATATCGGCATGAGTGCAAGCTCAAGTTAAAATGATTACATTTCATTCACAGCAACTTAATTCCTACTGGAAGATTTACAAACCTAATTCACCCATTGACAGCAAAACTGTTGTGTGCTTTGAATTCTCAGGTATATGCAAAAATACCTGACAAAAAAAAAACCCACATAAAAAAACAAAAAACTTCAGATGGAACATGCCTTTCCGTATGTTAATTTTTTATAACCAACTTTAAATTACAAATTTTAAGACATGTTACATCTGGTTCACCCGAAATAAATTGTTTCCTATGCAAAACACTAAATTCAAAACATCACAATGGCCAGCAACTTTGTGCATGGGTCATTCATTATATGAGGTGAAAACCAATTACACATTCAATCTCACCTGCCTTGCCTCAAGACAATTTACAAACCCTCTCCTATAGTAGACAAAGAAAGACAACACATGCACATTTACATAACCACAGTCCGCATACCTTAGACTCCAACAATAATTTAGCTTTTGACTTTTCTGACTGTAGAAAAAAACGATCAATTAAATTAAGAGGTTTATTCCTAACTCTAAAAAAAATATTTGGATACTCTCTGTGCACAGACACATACACAAACAGACAAACAACATATAGCTGGGATCTTCTTTTGTTTCTGTTTCCTGACACTCTCCTCATTGCCCCCAGTCTTTTCAGGGAAGAGGAAAGAGAAAAAACAAAAGCATTAACACAAGTCTCTCCCAATACATGGAGGGAGGGGGTAGAAACCTGCAACAACTCTGAGCAGATGTCCAGAGATGCATATTTAAAGTACAACCTAGCTGAAAAAGTGCAACCAGTCATACACAAGCAATTTAAATCACAGTTCCACAGAAACTACAGTGAGAGGAGATAGACAAACACATTTATAGTAATTAGAAGAAAAGGCTCAGAAACATCTAGTAGCCAGGCCAGAACATTTTGGAGGGACTGATAAAAAAAGTTATCCTGCGGCCGCAATGCCCATTCAAAATGTCCTGGTCCAGAGAGACACCTGCAACTGCTGAGTGTCTCCGAGAAAAAAAAATGAAACTCCTAAATAGAGTTAGTCAGAAATAAGATTCAAAGCAAATTGTGGAACATGATTCTTTCTAAAACTTACAAATCTATATATCCGCATTAAACAGCATCACAGAATATGATACATCATAAATCAAAAATAACCCGTGGGAGTCCCCTTACCTTGAGACTTTCCCATTATGCCAAGCTAAAAAAAAATAGAGTGAGATTAGCTGAGTTTGAAGGTTTATCTAGGGATGGTGACGTCAGTATTAGACTTTACTGGCAAACCTGGTCTCCAGCTTATGTGATTCTTCTATAGTTTCTAATCAGGTTTAAATACACCCGATTTATGGTTTGAATTTTAACTATCCTCTGTGGACAAGTTTATACCTTCAATCTCAGCTTAACCTCACATACAATCTACACAAATCTATACAGTAACATGCAATCTTATATAACTAAAATTCACTTAAGCGACTATACAACAATATACAAGGTTTAGAGAGAATATTCACTTAGACACACAGTACTGCTTTCTTAATTGGGGCATCAGACCCGCTATTTACTTTAGGAATATCAGATTCCTGGGAGAGGCGCTACAGAAGCACTTTCCCTCCGGGTTCTATTAATCCGCTCTGACAGTATAGGGTGGTAATCAAAAAATAGAATTACTCACCCGATACTGTATATGGCGGATCCAACTTCTCGACACCAAACTGTTGGCTCAATTTCAGCGGAGGCAGCTACAAGATGACTTAGCAGAATAATCTGCAACCCAGGTTAAAGTTCTCCCCCAATCCAAGTGAATACCCTCTCTTCCAGCTGGGAGATACAGAACCACAAACACTTAAATTGGTGGAACAGCATCTGAAATCTTTATTTACAGGTCAATCTTATATACACCCTGATGTTAGGGAAAAACCAGATTAGACCGGAGTGCACATAGAAAATATTTGAAACAATAGCATAGACATGGTACAGACAGCAGAGACAATAGGATTTGTTATTCTGTAAACAACTGGCAGAGGTAGACTTTGTTACATGTGTTAATTTCTCAATAGACCAGGTTTTTTAACAACAATGCATGAATAGGTCTGAGTCTTCAGATCTCTGTCACAGTAGCTTGTATGGTAATATACCAACTGGGTATTGAAATACAGGTTTTGTATTCAGGTGCCTGGAACTTCTAGAGTGTTAATTATTAATGTATCTGTAAAGCACTGTCTGGAGGAATGTGCTGCTGACTAGTTGAAGCAATGATGTCATTTTTAAGAAATTGTGATGTGCTGTATATATTTTAATATCGGGGTGATTTAAGCAGCACATTATTACAACCTTTCGACTTTAAAGCTCTCTTTCTCCTCTTTCCAATGATATATAAACGGCCGCCCTATACCTTTTAGTTTTCGCTATTTTCGCGATTGAAATCGCAGCCACAGGACGACTTTTCTTCAAAGTCGGCAGCTCGATTCAGCACAATGCAATGAAATATAAGGAACCCAGGGGGATATAATTACAAACATCATTCTGGTAGGTGTGAGGATTTAATTAATTAGTTGTGGGTATGCTTAAAGGCATACCCACAGGCACTGCTCGGAGTCCCTTTAAGGGCTCTGCCTCTGACACAGGAGACCAGGGTTTGAATCTCGGCTCTGCCTGTTCAGTAAGCCAGCACCTATTCAGTAGGAGACCTTAGGCAAGTCTCTCTAACACTGCTACTGCCTATAGGGCGCGTCCTAGTGGCTGCAACTCTGGCGCTTTGAGTCCGCCAGGAGAAAAGCGCGATATAAATGTTATTTGTCTTGTCTTGTCAAATGATGCCGTGCACTGCTGATTGTCTTTAGAGCCAGGCTCTCCTCCTAGGTCCCCCTCCTGCTACTGTGCGCTCTGCCGCTGCCCACTCCGCCCTCCCTTCCCACAGAGAACCACAGCTGCAGCTAGAATGATAGCAGCAGATGGCAAACGCTCACTCACCTATCCATGATCCAAGCGATAGAGATCCCGTCATCTGAAACCCATCTGTCTCTCAGACAGGAAGTAGGAAGTAGTAATAGTAGTAGTAACAGAGCGGCAGCACTCTAGAGGAGACAGATGGGCTCCGGATGACGGGACCTCTATTGCTTGGATCGCAATAGGTGAATGTGAGTCATCTGGTGCTGTCATTCTCCCCCGCTGTGGCTGCCTTCTCTGCTGGACTATCGTATTCACTGGGATGGAGGCTGCATGGTGGCTGTCTAGTTTGGGAGGAAATCGGTTGTTCGGTGGTGGGGGTGGTTATGTAATTCTGTCTGGGGAATGGCTTCCGGTTTGGCGGTGTCCAGAGCTTTCTGCTATTGCCAGGCTGGAGATGCAGGGGGAAAGTGCTGCTGCTGTGATATCTGGCGCCCTCTTCACAGGAGTGCCCAAGCCCCTGAGTGCAAATGTCCCAGCCATTCATCCCTCACTCTGCATTTTGCCGCTGCTATTCCCTGCATTGTGCACCCACAGAAGAAAGCAGGCTGTTGCCCATAGCAACCAGTAGCTCGGCTGCCCCAGTGTGTGCGGCATGTTGCTGTGCAGCTGCATCTTCTGATTCTAATACGACATGATGAGGGGCCCAAATCAGTTACTTTGCTTAGGGCCCCATTTAGCCTTAATCCGGCTCTGCTGGGGGCACCCATACCTGGCTACCTGTACTGAATTTTTGTCTTAAATATCCTCCCTCAGCCCTGGCCTGCCTTTCCATTTTTTCTTTGGGGGGGGGGGGGGGACATTCAAATTTATGTAGTGGGGCCCAATGATTTCTATTTACACCATTGGGTTCTGGATAGAATCTAGCGCGAAGAATACTTGGCCTCTTGTCTAGTCTGCATCCCCAGTGTCACTGGCATAACAATAGGGGATGCAACCCCTGCCCCTGGCTCGGGGCCATTTTGGGGGCTGGAGGGGTTGCAGCACGAGGGGAAAGCCTTGCTCACAGTCGGCGGGGAGGGGGGAACACTTATTAAGCTGGAGGGGAGCGCAGAGGGGAGAGCCCCGAGGTGAGGGAGGGGTGGGGACCTTCCACCCTCCCTGCCGACTGTGGGCATGGCTTTACCCTCATGCAGCGACCCCTCCAGCTCCCCAAAACGGCCGCAGGGGGGGGGCCCCGCTCAGAATTTCTGAAGGGGGGCCGGGTGGGGCCTAGTTATGCCCCTGCCCAATGTGATTAAGAAAATGCCTTCTACAGTTCCAGAGTAATCTCATATCATTAATACAGACAGTAAATATATGCATACATCCTGAGGACACATCCATTCCATTTTTTGGTGCAGTTTTCCATGTGCGCAGGCGCCAAAGATGCATCAAATAGAGCTACACAGTCACATCTTGAATGTAAAAGTTTAAGGGGCAGGAGGGGGGAAGGGGGGTGCATCCAGGCCCAAATTTACCTCACAGGAGCCTATAGGCACAGATATCCTGGCTCCTTAGACTTCACCCTCCATGAACCTACAAACATCAGCAGAACCGCACCGCAAGTGTGCTGGCTGACCCAGCTGTCTCTTCTCCCTTACTTCCCTTGCCCCAAACTACATGAGAAAGGGGCCCTTCCATAGAAGCTGCCGGAACGCTGCGAACGCACAAGGCGCGATTCCTCCTTCTCCCTCCAGTAGCTGAGACCAATACATTGGAAAGCATGATCAGCACTTTTCTTAGATGGATTAAATTGATATGTACATAACATGCAGCACTTTACATATCCCTGTATTGTTTGAATTGTTTTTGGATATGCATCTTTTGCACTAGTTAGCATGTAGCACTTTTTTGCATTAGGAATTATTGATTGGGTGTTTGTATCATTTTTTTGAATACACCATTTTTTGTAATTTAGTTTTTTGGTTTATTTGTGCAGGGAATGTGTGCAATATTTGAGAGATTTTGTGCATTAGATAAATTAGCTGGGTTGTCACTTGTTTACACGCATTTGGCACAGCACTCTCAGCCTCTGGAGAGATTTCCCATAACAATCGGTTTAAGAAGGTGGTTTTAAATGGTTTTAATTGTGGCTTCTGGATAAGTCCTTAATAAAAATTATCAGTTTTTTGCATCATAATTGGATGTGCTCATGATTTGTTATGAATATGTCTGTACTAGTAAGGGCCCCTTTCTCATGTAGTTTGTATCATGTTGTTTAGCCCTTTATAGACACATTATCATGTGGAAAGCAATAGCTCACATAGTAGTGGTAATAATTAGTTACTTCCCTTGCCCATCATAGGTAGCCACAGATGCCCCTTAGTATTACATAGCCAGAAGTACCCTCAATATTAACCAAATGTGGACCGACGCAGTTTAAATCTACGTCGGGCGGGTGGCGCTGCGGTTCTGACCGGACGTAAACTCTACGTCCCATTCGCCGCGCTTTCCCGCAGCTCTCGCCGCTCTCTACCCGCCGCAATGTGCTGCCCTGCCGCCTCTATGACGGCAGAGCACTGTGAGCCGGGCAGGAGCCATTTTCATTGGCTCCTGGCGCTGTCATTACTGTTAGCCAATCCCATTGGCTTACATTGAGTGACAGGGTCAGGAGCCAATGAAAGCAGCTCCTGACCGGCGCACAGCGCTCTGCCGTCATAGAGACAGCAGAGAGAGCAGCCTGCGGCGAGGACAGAGTGGCGTGACCGGCTGGAGCGACGGATTATTGTGGTGACTCGTCGGAATGCGGCGTTTTAGCGTACCAGCAGCCTCTGGTCCTCAAGGGGGCAGAGGCTGCTGGTACCAAAGTGGTTAAGAAGCAAGAGGTACCCCCAAGTATTAGGTAGCTAGAGGAGCCCCTGAGTGAAGGGAGATCTCATCAGTGGAATGCCGAGAGCAGGATGAGTAAGGGCTCGTTTCCACTGTTGCGGTGCGGAATCGCCTGGATTCCACCGCGGACGAAATTGCATGCGGATGCGTTTCTGCATGCGGTTTTCCCCGAGATTTCGCATGCGATTTCGCATGGCTAAGAAGCAGGCGAATTTAACCATGTCACTGCCTGTGTAAATTGCCATACCATTACATGCGAAATCGCGTGGAAAACCGCATGACAAAGCCGCATGCGATTTCCCTATTAAATACATTGCCGTGCAGATTTTCCCCGCACACCAAAACGCACCCGCACGACGCACAAGTGGAAACAATCCCATCCACTTGTATTGCCTATGCGAATCCGCATGCAGTGCCTGCATGCGGATTGGCTATAGTGGAAACGAGCCCTGACCTATCATTTATGCTCTGCTCGGGACTCTGCATAGGGAACCAAATTTACGCAGGGGGCCCCAGTGATTTCTAGTTATGCCCCTGGGTTCTAAAAAGAATCTAGTGTGAAGAATAAAGAATACTTGGCCTCTTGTCTAGTCTGCATCCCCAATGTGATTAGGAAATATGACTTCTACAGTTAGAGTGATCTCATATCATTAATACAGACAGTAAATATATGCATACTACCTAAGGCCCCATTCACACTTGCGTTTTCAAAATGCCGGCAAATTGCAGGAGAGATTTTTCCATGATTTCACGCGGAAAACTCACTGAACACTGTGGCGATTTTGGCGCAATCGTGTTTAGCGCTTCTATAGCACTGAAATGCGATCGCTGGGAAATCGCCTGAAAATGGTGCAGGCTACGTATTTGTATTTCGCGTTTTTGCCCGGTTTTGGGCAATTTGTGGCGATTAGCGCAAATCGCCCAAGAAAGGACCCATAGGATTTCATTACGCTAACGCTTTTAAAAAAATCGCGGCAAAACACTCTAATGTGAATGGGGCCTCGAGAACACATTCCATTTATTTGTGCAGTTTTCCATGTGCACTGGTGGCAAAGTTGCATGGAATAGAGCTACACAGCCCACGCGTGGCCTTATTCTCACACTAACCTCCCCCCACCTTTGCTTAACACTAATGGAGTAAGGTGCTGCACCGCATCCAATCTGGAATCCGGCTATATGACAGCCACACACTGGTCCCCGATTCTACAGTACTGCCAGCCTAAAAAAAGCCAAACCCTGAACGCCTAACCAAAATGACACCGATACCTTGGCTGATAGCCAAAGACCCACTGCCGCTATATACTATAGCCAAACTCCAGGCCCCAAATTGCCCAGTCAATGCTGCCATGCAAATAATTGTGGCATATGGCAGTGCTTAATTTAAAGTGGTTCCCTTGCATGTTTAAAAAATATATAAACTGACACTTACCTGGGGCTTCTATTGGCCACCTGCAGCGGTCATGTCCCACGCCATCCTCCTACAATCTTCCTTTCACCGCCGCCGGCACCGGTCTAATTATTCATCTAACTAGACGAATGGAACTGCAGCTGCGCTGCAGTACACGTGCTCGCTCCCGTGCATCATCAGGAGCAAAACTTCATACTGCGCCATAGCAGTAAGCTCCCAATGACGCACGTGGCCACGGGTGCCCAGTCGCAGTTCTATTCGTCTAGTTAGATGAATAATTAGACTGGTGCCGGCGGCGGGGAACGGAAGATCGTAGGAGGATGGCGCGGGACATGACAGCTGCAGGGGGCCGATAGAAGACCCAGGTAAGTGTCAGTTTATGTTTTTTAAAACATGCAAGAAAATCCTTTAAAACTTGTGTTATTTTTTTTTTTCAAATTCCCACACACTGAACAATTTTTTTTTTTTTTTGTCAACAAGTATTTCATGTAAGTAAGGAGCCGGCAAATGGCAGCAGAGAGTGTTCTGCTGTTAAGCAGCATCTGGAAGCCTCTGAGCCCCCCTGCGATGGCAGGAGTCACAGGAGTGATTGCTACGCCCATGGCTGGAAGAGATCACCCTGATACACACTTTTCAGTTTTTTCAGGATTTTTATTAGACACATTAGACACATTATGTAAAAGCCAGTGAAGTGATCACCTCACACATTCAGTGTCAACATAGTTCCTATTGTTATCACTGCACGCAGAGCCGCATTAAGGCTAAATGGGGCCCTAAGCAAAGTAACTGATTTGGGCCCCTCATCATGTCGTATTAGAATCAGAAGATGCAGCTGCACAGCAACATGCCGCACACACTGGGGCAGCCGAGCTACTGGTTGCTAAGGGCAACAGGCCGCTTTCCTCTGTGGGTGCACAATGCAGGGAATAGCAGCGGCAAAATGCAGAGTGAGAGATGAATGGCTGGGACATTTGCACTCAGGGGCTGGGGCACCCTTGTGAAGAGGGCGCCAGATATCACAGCAGCAGCACTTTCCCCCTGCATCTCCAGCCTGGCAATAGCAGAAAGCTCTGGACACCGCCAAACCGGAAGCCATTCCCCAGACAGAATTACATAACCACCCCCACCACCAAACAACCGATTTCCTCCCAAACTAGACAGCCACCATGCAGCCTCTATCCTAGTGAATACGATAGTCCAGCAGAGAAGGCAGCCACAGCGGGGGAGAATGACAGCACCAGATGACTCACATTCACCTATTGCGATCCAAGCAATAGAGGTCCCATCATCCAGAGCCCATCTGTCTCCTCTAGAGTGCTGCCGCTCTGTTACTACTACTATTACTACTTCCTACTTCCTTTCTGATCTGAGAATCAGGAAGTTCAGAGCGGCTGCACTGTAGAAGAGACAGATGGGTTTCAGATGACGGGATCTCTATCGCTTGGATCATGGATAGGTGAGTGAGCGTTTGCCATCTGCTGCTATCATTCTAGCTGCAGCTGTGGTTCTCTGTGGGAAGGGAGGGCAGAGTGGGCAGCGGCAGAGCGCACAGTAGCAGGAGGGGGACCTAGGAGGAGAGCCTGGCTCTGAAGACAATCAGCAGTGCACGGCATCATTTGACAAGACAAGACAAATAACATTTATATCGCGCTTTTCTCCTGGCGGACTCAAAGCGCCAGAGCTGCAGCCACTAGGACGCGCCCTATAGGCAGTAGCAGTGTTAGAGAGACTTGCCTAAGGTCTCCTACTGAATAGGTGCTGGCTTACTGAACAGGCAGAGCCGAGATTCGAACCCTGGTCTCTTGTGTCAGAGGCAGAGCCCTTAACCACTTGAGGACCCTGGGCTTTAACCCCCTTAAGGACCAGGCACTTTTTTTCCATTCAGACCACTGCAGCTTTCATGGTTTATTGCTCGCTCATACAACCTACCATCTAAATGAATTTTGGCTCCTTTTCTTGTCACTAATAAAGCTTTCTTTTGGTGCTATTTGATTGCTTCTGCGATTTTTACTTTTTATTATATTCATCAAAAAAGACACGAATTTTGGCAAAAAAATGATTTTTTTAACTTTCTGTGCTGACATTTTTCAAATAAAGTAAAATTTCTGTGTACATGCAGCGCGAAAAATGTGGACAAACATGTTTTTGATGAAAAAAAACCCATTCAGCCTATATGTATTGGTTTGGGTAAAAGTTATAGCATTTACAAACTATGGTGCAAAAAGTGAATTTTCCCATTTTCAAGCATCAATGACTTTTCTGACCCCCTGTCATGTTTCATGAGGGGCTAGAATTCCAGGATAGTATAAATACCCCCCAAATGACTCCATTTTGGAAAGAAGACATCCCAAAGTATTCACTGAGAGGCATAGTGAGTTCATAGAAGATATTATTTTTTGTCACAAGTAAGCGGAAAATGACACTTTGTGCCAAAAAAAAAAAGTTTCCATTTCTTCTAACTTGCGACAAAAAAAAATGAAATCTGCCACGGACTCACCATTATTTATTTATTATTTATTTATTTGTTGTATTTATAAAGCGCCAACATATTACGCAGCGCTGGACATTAATTTAGGTTACAGACAATATTTAGGGGTGACAAACAGCAATATGACAATACAGGAATACAAGAAAACCAGATCACACAGCACAGTATGAGTACAAGGTAATGCTTAGTCAGTCACTGGATGGGAGCATGGAGTTAGGCAAGTTAGGTTCACTCAGATGCATAGCATGGGTGCACAGTAATAGAGGTGCATGATCAGGTAGGACATAAAAGGAGTGAGGACCCTGCCCAAAGGCTTACAATCTAGAGGGAGAGGTAGGGACACGAGAGGTAGGGGACCAGAGTTCGGCTATGGGTTTAGAGCAATTGTGAGGGGTGGTAGGCAAGAGTGAAAAGGTGAGTTTTGAGGGCCTTCTTGAAGGTGTTGAAGGAGGGGGCTGCCCTAATGGGTGGAGGTAGGGAGTTCCATAGTGTCGGAGCGGCTCTTGAGAAGTCTTGGAGGCGTGCATGGGACTGGGTGATGCGGGGGACGGTCAGGCGAAGTTCATTGGAGGAGCGGAGTGAGCGGCTTGGTGTGTATCTCTGAGTAAGATCAGAAATGTAGGTTGGACAGGTTTTGTGGATGGATTTGTAGGTCAGACACAATATCTTGAATCTGATTCTGGACTGGATAGGAAGCCAGTGGAGGGATTCACGGAGGGGAGCCGCCCTGGTGGAGCGATGGGAGGAGTGGATAATTCTGGCAGCCGCATTCATGATGGACTGCAGTGGGGCTATTCGGGTCTTAGGGAGTCCAGACAGAAGGGCATTGCAGTAGTCGAGGCGGGAAATTATGAGGGCATGGATGAAGAGTTTGGTGGTGGCAGGGGTCAGGAAAGGGCGAATCTTACAGATGTTACGAAGGTGGAAGTTGCAGGACTTTGTGAGGTTTTGGATGTGGGGAGTGAAGGAGAGTGCGGAGTCCAGGGTGACACCCAGACAGCGGGCTTGAGAGGTAGGGTGAATAGTAGTGTGGTTAACAGTGACCTGCACATCTGGGAGGTCCAGGGATGACCGGGGTGGGAAGATCATAAATTCCGTTTTGCCTAGATTTAGTTTTAGGAACCTAGCGGACATCCAGGAGGAGATGGCAGATAGGCAGGAGGAGACCTTGTCCATGGTAGTGGTGGATATGTCAGGGGTGTGGAGATAGATTTGGGTGTCATCTGCATACAGATGATAGTTAAAACCCATGGAGGAGATAACCTTGCCAATGGAGGATGTGTATAGGGAGAACAGTAGGGGGCCAAGAACCGAGCCTTGGGGGACTCCCACTGAGAGGTGGTTGGGGGTGGACGAGGACTCATTGAAGGAGGTCGTGAAGGAGCGGTTGGAGAGGTAGGATGAAAGCCAGGTCAGGGAGAGATCGTGAATGCCCATGGATTGGAGGGACTGGAGGAGTAGGGGATGATCTACTGTATCAAAAGCTGCTGAAAGGTCAAGGAGGAGGAGAATGGTGTATTTACCTTCAGCTTTAGCTAAGGCAAGGTCATTGACCACTTTGGTGAGAGCCGTTTCGGTTGAGTGGGCAGGCCGAAATCCAGATTGCAGTGGGTCTAGTAGTGAGTTGGCATTGAGGTACTGGGTCAGGCGTTTGTGAACCAGACGCTCAAGGAGTTTTGAGGCGAAGGGGAGGAGGGAGATCGGGCGGTAGTTGGAGGGTAGCGAGGGGTCGAGGGAGGGTTTCTTGAGCAGAGGCAGTACAGTGGCCTGCTTGAAGTCTGAGGGGAAGGTGCTTGTGGATAGGGAGAGGTTAAACATGGTAGTGAGGACTGGGGCCAGATCCGTGAAGTGAGGCTGAAGTAGATCAGAAGGGATAGGGTCAAGGGGGGAGGTAGTGGTATGGGAAGTCTGCAGTAGGTGGTTGACCTCCTCAGTGGTAGTAGGAGTGAAGGAGGTGAGGGGAGGATAGGGTGGAGAAGGAGTAGGTTGTGAGCAGGTGGGAGGTAAAGATTGAAGATTGGATATTTCCTGACGGATGGAGACTATTTTGTTAGTGAAGTGGGTGGCTAAATCTGTGGCAGAGAGGGAGGAAACAGAAGGTGGGGGGGTGGGTTTAAGCAGGGAGTTGAAGGTGCTAAAAAGACGCCGGGGATTGGAAGCTTGTGCTCCGATGAGCTTGGTAAAGTATTCCTGCTTCGCATGAGCAAGGGCAGTGTGGAACTGCTGCAGGTTAGTCTTGTACTGTAGGAAATCCTGGTTTAGTCGAGTTTTCCGCCATTTTCGTTCAGTGGCGCGTGTTTCCCTCTGGAGGTTGCGAGTATGGGTAGTGCGCCAGGGCTGGGGGTTAGGGGGTCGGTTGCGGCGGAATATTGGTGGAGCAGCTTTCTCTAGGGCTGATGAGAGAATTTGGTGATACTGAGCTGCAGCAAGATTAGGACAGGTTAGGGTGGGGAGAGTGGAGGATAGGCCATGGAGGGAGTCAGCAAGGACGCCAGGGTTGAGCTTGCGTAGGTCTCGCTGCCATCGACCAGGTGGGTGGGCGGGTAGTTTGGAGGTGCCTTCCGTGAGGAGGTTGAAGGCGAGAAGGTAATGGTCTGAGGGTGGAAATGGTGCGATGTCGAGGTCTGCAATGGTGGTGGATTTAGTGAATATAAGGTCGAGAGTGTGACGTGCAGTGTGAGTGGGGGCGTTGGTGTGTACTAGGCCATGTGAGTTGGCTATGGTGAGTAGCCGGGTCGCAACAGAGTTCTTGGGTTCATTGATGGGTATATTGAAATCCCCGAGGATGATGGTGGGGAGGTCAGAGGAGAGGATGTGTGGGAGCCAGGAGGTAAGGTTGTCGAGAAATTGTCGTGTGGAGCCCGGAGGGCGGTAAATGACAATTTTTTGATTTTTTTTTTACACACAATTGTCCATTAACAAAGATATTTCTCCCACCCAGCATGGGTATGTGTAAAAATACACCCCAAAACACATTGTACTACTTCTCCCGAGTACGGCGATACCACATGTGTGGCACTTTTTTGCACCCTAACTGTGCTAAGGGGCCCAAAGTCCAATGAGTACCTTTAGGATTTCAAAGGTCATCTTGCGGAATTTGATTTCCAGACTACTCCTCACGGTTTAGGGCCCCTAAAATGCCAGGGCAGTATAGGAACTCTGCAAATGACCCCATTTTGGAAAGAAGACACCCCAAGGTTTTCCGTTAGGAGTATGGTGAGTTCATAGAAGATTTTATTTTTTGTCACAAGTTAGCGGAAATTGATTTGTATTGTTTTTTTTCACAAAGTGTCACTTTCCGCTAACTTGTGACAAAAAATAAAATCTTCTATGAACTCACCATAGTCCTAACAGAATACCTTGGGGTGTCTTCTTTCTAAAATGGGGCCATTTGTGGGGTTCCTATACTGCCCTGGCATTTTAGGGGCCCTAAACCATGAGGAGTAGTCTGGAAATCAAATGCCGCAAAATGACCTGTGAAATCCTAAAGGTACTCATTGGACTTTGGGCCCCTTAGCACAGTTAGGGTGCAAAAAAGTGCCACACATTTGGTATCGCCGTACTCGAGAGAAGTAGTATAATGTGTTTTGGGGTGTATTTTTACACATACCCATGCTGGGTGGGAGAAATATCTCTGTAAATGACAATCTTTTGATTTTTTTTACACACAATTGTCCATTTACAGAGATATTTCTCCCACCCAGCATGGGTATGTGTAACAATACACCCCAAAACACATTGTACTACTTCTCCCGAGTACGGCGATACCACATGTGTGGCACTTTTTTGCCCCCTAACTGCGCTAAGGGGCCCAAAGTCCAATGAGTACCTTTAGGATTTCACAGGTCATTTTTGTTTCAAGACTACTCCTCACGGTTTAGGGCCCCTAAAATGCCAGGGCAGTATAGGAACCCCACTAATGACCTCATTTTAGAAAGAAGACACCCCAAGGTATTCCGTTAGGAGTTTGGTGAGTTCATAGAAGATTTTATTTTTGTCACAAGTTAGCGGAAATTGATTTTAATTGGCTTTTTTTCACAAAGTGTCATTTTCCGCTAACTTGTGACAAAAAATAAAATCTTCTATAAACTCACGATACTCCTAACAGAATACCTTTGGGTGTCTTCTTATTAGAATGGGGTCATTTGTGGGGTTCCTATACTGCCCTGGCATTTTAGGGGCCCTAAACCGTGAGGAGTAGTCTTGAAACCAACAATGTCGCAAAATGACCTGTGAAATCCTAAAGGTACTCATTGGACTTTGGGCCCCTTAGCGCACTTAGGGTGTAAAAAAGTGCCACACATGTGGTACCGCCGTACTCAGGAGAAGTAGTATAATGTGTTTTGTGGTGTATTTTTACACATACCCATGCTGGGTGGGAGAAATATCTCTGTAAATGACAATCTTTTGATTTTTTTTACACACAATTGTCCATTTACAGAGAGATTTCTCCCACCCAGCATGGGTATGTGTAAAAATACACCCCAAAACACATTATACTACTTCTCCTGAGTACGGCGGTACCACATGTGTGACACTTTTTTGCAGCCTAGGTGCGCTAAGGGGCCCAACATCCTATTCACAGGTCATTTTGAGGCATTTGTTTTGTAGACTACTCCTCACGGTTTAGGGCCCCTAAAATGCCAGGGCAGTATAGGAACCCCACAAGTGACCCCATTTTAGAAAGAAGACCCCCCAAGGTATTCCGTTAGGAGTATGGTGAGTTCATAGAAGATTTAATTTTTTTGTCACAAGTTAGTGAAAAATGACACTTTGTGAAAAAGAACAATAAAAATCAATTTCCGCTAACTTTTGACAAAAAATAAAATCTTATATGAACTCGTCATACACCTAACAGAATACCTTGGGGTGTCTTTTTTTCTAAAATGGGGTCACTTGTGGGGTTCCTATACCGCCCTGGCATTTTACGGGCCCAAAACCGTGAGTAGTCTGGAAACCAAATGTCTCAAAATGACTGTTCAGGGGTATAAGCATCTGAAAATTTTGATGACATGTGGTCTATGAGGGGGCGAATTTTGTGGAACCGGTTATAAGCAGGGTGGCCTTTTAGATGACAGGTTGTATTGGGCCTGATCTGATGGATAGGAGTGCTAGGGGGTGGCAGGAGGTGATTGATGGGTGTCTCAGGGGGTGGTTAGAGGGGAAAATAGATGCAATCAATGCACTGGGGAGGTGATCGGAAGGGGGTCTGAGGGGGATCTGAGGGTTTGGCCGAGTGATCAGGAGCCCACACGGGGCAAATTAGGGCCTGATCTGATGGGTAGGTGTGCTAGGGGGTGACAGGAGGTGATTGATGGGTGTCTCAAGGTGTGATTAGAGGGGGGAATAGATGCAAGCAATGCACTGGCGAGGTGATCAGGGCTGGGGTCTGAGGGCGTTCTGAGGGTATGGGTGGGTGATTGAGTGCCCTAGGGGCAGATAGGGGTCTAATCTGATGGGTAGCAGTGACAGGGGGTGATTGATGGGTAATTAGTGGGTGTTTGGAGGAGAGAACAGATGTAAACACTGCACTTGGGAGGTGATCTGATGTCGGATCTGCGGGCGATCTATTGGTGTGGGTGATCAGATTGCCCGCAAGGGGCAGGTTAGGGGCTGATTGATAGGTGGCAGTGACAGGGGGTGATTGATGGGTGGCAGTGACAGGGGGTGATTGATGGGTGATTGACAGGTGATTGACAGGTGATCAGTGGGTTATTACAGGGAAGGACAGATGTAAATAATGCCCTGGCGAATTGATAAGGGGGGGTCTGAGGGCAATCTGAGCCTGTAGACGGGTGATTGGGTGCCCGCAAGGGGCAGATTAGGGTCTGATCTGATGGGTAACAGTGACAGTTGGTGATAGGGGGTGATCAGGGCCGGCGCTACCATTCAGGCAAAGGAGGCAGCTGCCCCAGGGCCCCAGAGCTTGTAGGGGCCCCCAGTGGCTACAAGAGGAAAACATTTTTTTTTTTAAATCGGCCTTATAGTTTTTGAGAAAATCGATTTTAAAGTTTCAAAGGAAAAAAAAAATACACATTTAAAAACCTGCCGAATTTAATGGTTAATAGCAAATCCACCTTAAATGCTAGAAACCCTAAATTTGCAGGATATGTTAAGGAGATCATTAGGAATAAGAGGAAAAAACAATTTTTCAAAAAGACCTTATAGTTTTTGAGAAAATCGATTTTAAAGTTTCGAAGGAAAAAAGTATACTTTTAAATGCGGTAAATGTCACTTTTTTTTTTTTTTTTGAAAGCAAATCAAGTTTATTGATCAAAATAAGACATACATAGTCTGGATTTACATAAGACATATATATAAACAATATCAGTGAGGTTTATAAAGGAGAACAGTAATACAGTAAGGATAGTTGCTTAACCAGATCTGCTTTCAGAGCTTAAATCCCAACATGAACAACATTAACAACAATAACATAGCCTGTTACTTCAAAATTGGTATCAAGACCTAGAGAGGTAATGATTAAAACAGCGGGGGGGGGGGGGGGAGGGGGGTAGGAGAAAGGTCTGGGGGGGAGGAGACATTTCTGTGTAGGTTATTTATCACAGAAAGAGAAAGAAGGAATCATGGAAGGTATACTTAATGGGGTTACTTGCAAGGACCAAGTAATTTACCTACGGGTGCGAGGAGAATCAATCCATGTTCTCCAGATATTGTTAAATTTGGTTAGGGTGCCTCTTTTTTCATAAATGGCCTTTCGAAATGGGATAACTTTATTAACACTACTGATCCATTCAGAACGAGTAGGAATTGTAGGAAGTATCCAATATCGAGTAAGAAGCTTTCGGGCTATATGAAGGACTTCTAAAGTAAAACGCTGGATACTTTTATCCGAGAGTGTAAATGGAAAAATGTGAAGTAAGCAAATCTTTGGGTCACATGTGATCGGGCAGCCCATGTAATCATTTAAGAATTTGACAATTTGAGTCCAATATGCGTTAACTTCTGGACAGGACCAGACCATATGAAAAAAGGTGCCCCTATCTGTCGTACATTTAGGGCAGTTTGGAGAAGCTCCAGGTTTAAATTTAGAGAGGCGGACTGGAGTGAGAAATGCTCTATGGAGGACATATAAATAAATCAGCCTATCAGGGGCATGTGGGGATACCAGCAAGACCTTATCAAGGGAGTCTTCCCATTCCTGATCATCTATCGTGCCAACATCCATTTCCCATAATAGTTTACGAGAGTTAGCTTTGACACTAGCTTCAGGAGAGATAATTGCATTGTATAGCATAGTTATGAGATGTTTAGAGCTACTGCCTCCTAATATGTCATAGATAATTGTATCTTTTAACTCTGTTGGGAGAAGGTCGAATTGTTTGTAGAGAGCATGGGTTAATTGCATATATCTATAGAGGGCGGTAGTTTGCAGATGGAATTCCTCAGCCACCTGAGCAAACGACTTAACCATATTTCCCTGCATTAATTGAAAAAGAAACTTTATCCCCTTATTTATCCAAAAGATTTTATCAGTAAGCTTACAAAATTCTTTTAGGCTTTGGTTTTCCCATAACGGGAGATGTTTGATCGTATTAGTATGTAATGACTTTTGGTGTGCCTTATCCCAGATGATAAACATTTGTTTAAGCGTTGGAGGAAGCCTTTGAAAGTGAGAGATGCCCCCTCTGCCCTTTAATAAATTATACAGTGGGTCAGTGTATTGCACCCCCAGTTCATCGAAGAGAAGAGACTGTAAAGTCTCCTTACCCTCCCTGAATCCATCATAAAGTAGAGACAGCTGAGCTGCTAGATAATATGAGTGGCAGTCAGGTAGTGCTATTCCGCCCATATCCTTGGGACGTTGCAGCACTGATAATGATAATCTATGTCTATGATTAGACCATATGAACTGTGTGAGTTGTGCATTCAGTTTCGCAAATTTAGCTGGAGGGAGGTATTCAGGAGAATGCCAGGTAACGTATAGTATCTTAGGGAGCAGTATCATTTTGAATATATTGGCACGACCCAGAGTTGACAATGGTAGTTTTTCCCATGCCCGGAGTTTTGTAATCATAAATTGCAGTAGGGGGGCAAGGTTAAGGTTATCATATTCTGTTATTGAGCGTGATATATTTATACCAAGGTAGCGAAACACACTAACCCACTGAAAAGGGGATTCCAACTGATCTTTCGTTGGGGCAAATGTATCTACTGGCAGGATGGAGGATTTGGACCAATTTATACGTAGCCCTGAGAAAAGACCAAATGTAGAGATGACAGCGAGAGACACCCTTAGGGACTCACCTGGGTCTGATAAGTATAGAAGCATGTCGTCCGCATATAGACTGACTTTTTCCACAATATATCCCTTTTCCCACCCCCTAATTCTACCTTCATTTCTGATTAGTGCTGCCAGTGGCTCTATGGCCAGGTCAAAGAGAAGGGGGGACAAGGGACATCCTTGCCGTGTTCCACGTTGTAGTAAAAAAGGGGGTGACAGCCATCCGTTCACCTTGACCCTAGCCACAGAGCCACTGTAGAGCAGACGAACCCAAGAGGAGAATTTGTTTCCAAAACCAAATTTATTTAAAACCGCAAAAAGGAAGTCCCATTCTATTGTGTCAAAAGCTTTTTCTGTATCTAGTGATACTAAGACACGAGTGCCAGTATTACTATGTTTGGCTTGCAGATTGATGTATAAGCGACGCAGGTTCAAAGCCGTGGATCTATTGGAGATAAATCCGGACTGATTCTTGTGGACGAGGTCCACTATCACGGCGTTGAGTCTGCGCGCTACTACTTTAGCTAGAATTTTAATATCAGTCTGTAGTAATGATATTGGACGGTATGAACTGCATTCTTGCGGATTTTTCCCAGGTTTTAGAATAAGGGAAATAATTGCCTCTCGCATTGAGTAGGGTAGTTCTCCTTGCTCCAATGCTACGTTATATAGTTTTAGTAAGATAGGACTGAGTGTAGTCGCCAGTTCTTTGTATAGTTCTGCCAGAAGGCCGTCAGAGCCAGGGGACTTAGAGGAGGGAAGAGACGCTATGGCGTCATTAATCTCTGTCACACTAATGGGTCTATCTAATAGTAAGATTTGGGATTCCGTAAGAGTAGGTAGATTTATCTGTGCAAGATATTCATTAATTTCAGAAGGTGATTTAGATGTTTGTTTAATGTACAAAGCACTATAATAAAGTTCAAATCTTTTTAGTATTGCAGCAGGTTCAGTTAGGATTTGACCATTTGTTTCCGCAATATGGGTGATTACCTGTGGCGTCTCTCGCTGTCTAGATCGGTGTTTCTCAACATTTTATTGGTAAGTACCCCTTTTCAAACACTGTACTTGCCAAGTACCCCCTAGCCTAGTAAACATTATTCCAAGTACCCCTTGAGAAATATATATTTAATCATAGTACATGATAATTGGCTCTAAACAATTTCTAAACATTTACAATTGCTTTGAATTAGCTAAAACACTAATTTGGTGTTGTTTAAATAGTATTTGTCCTTTCTAAAACTCTAAATTTGTTATTCTTAGTTAATTTTTTCAATCCCGAGTACCCCCTGGAATCATCAGAAGTACCCCCTGGGGTACGCGTACCACACGTTGAGAACCTAGGGTCTAGATATCTTGGCTAACAGAGCGCCGCATTGATCACCTGATTCGTACCATCCCTGCTTGGCAAAGAGTAGTTTGCGATTGGCTTTTTCCACCAATATATGCTCATATGCAGCTAATTTAGATTTATAGTTCTGCTCCGTGGCTAGGGTAGAGGAAACAGCATATGCTTGTTCTGCATTGGCTAGATCGGTTTTAGCAGACTGTTCCTGCTGTGCAGATACTGCTTTGCATTTTTTAATTTCTTTACAAAAGATATATTTAATATGCATTTTTACCACGCTCCAGATTGAAGCATAAGAGACCTCCTCTCCCTGGGCATCCACACACTCCCGTATGAGTCGTTCCATAGGTATTGTGGGCAGAATCTTAGTTATCCAAAATGAATTTAACTTCCATAAATCAGCTCGTGGCGGAAAAACCCAGGAGAAGACTGCTTTGCATGGGGAGTGGTCCGACAATACTGCAGGTAGATACTCAATAGACTTACAATTTGGTAAAAGTGAATCACTGGCCAGGAGATAGTCAATTCGCGAACGTGAATGGTGGGACGCTGAGTAGCAGGAGTATGCGGATGCCCCAGGAAAGAATTCATGCCATACATCAGTTACGGAAACCATCTGTAACATTTGCAGCAGCTTATTTGGCGCAGTGGAGGTGCTAGCATTGGGGTGTTTATCGAGAAAGGGAAACAATACATAATTGAAATCCCCTAGCCATACAGCAGGCAAGTGTGGGAATTTAGCCATATAGGATAGTGCTTTTTAATTACATCATATTGGAAGGGTGGAGGTATATATATTGCAATTATAAGAATTGGCACGTTATAGAGGATGCAATTGAAAAAAATAAATCTGCCTTCACTGTCTATTTTACTATCACAGTGTTGGAAATAGGCTCTGCGTGTAATTAAAATAGAAACTCCACGGGAGTGAGAGGTGTATAAGGAGTGGTAGCTCCACCCTATCCAAGGCCTAGATACTGCTCTGGTTAATGAATCGTCTAAATGGGTTTCTTGTATAGCTATCACATCCACCGCATGCTTCCTTAGAGTATTCAGAATCACAGATCTTTTAATTTTATCCCTTATTCCCCGTACATTCCAAGTTATAAAGGAAACTTTAGCCTCCATGATATAGTGTGAACACGTAGTATCCCGACCCTCTCCCATCTCCCCCGACCCCCACACAGGCACCATAGTACACAGGCTTAAAACAGAGAACCAGATAAACTCCCAGCTCCTTGCCATTAAAACGTGACCGGAGCATTTCTCCCAATAAAACATAGTCTCTGAGGTGATGACTCTTCTTTGACCGATCTGCAGGGTGCAGAGCTTCATAGCAGAAGTGTGGCATTATGCTAGTAAAGTCAATCACCCCAGGGGGGGTAAGAACAAGTTCCAACGCAGGCATATATATAGTGAGCAGGGTGGCCCAATCTCGCCCCGGCAAAAAGAAAGGGGGAATGAAAAGTAACTTCTATGGCATCCTGCCATGCTGCGTATTAGATGTATAGATAATAATGAACAGATTGTAATTTTACTTCGCAATAACTATACTGGGAGGTAGTACTTACAGCATGGATAGATGATTATAGGATCACTCAAAGGAAACAAAATAGTCCTTGTAGACATGATAGGCGTAGATCCTAGGAATCCCTCAGCGGAGAAGCTGCTGTTGTTGGCCGTTTGTCTAGCCAAGAGAAGACTTCAGAGGCCGTGGTGAAGAAATATGTTTCCCCTTCAGCAACTACCCTAAGGCGGGCAGGGAATAGCATGGCGTACTGTATTCCACGTTGTCGGAGCTTTCGCTTTGCCTCGATGAAGCTAGCGCGCATTTTTTGCGTCTCCACACCAAAATCAGGAAAGATAGAGATGGTGACATTCTCCATTTGTATATCTCCCTTCTCACGAGACAGACGCAAGACTGTGTCTCGATCTCTGAAATGAAGTAGCCGCCCGATGAATGTACGGGGCTTGGCGCCAACAGGTTGAGGCCTAGAGGGGATCCGATGGGCCCGCTCCACAGAGAAGCATGTGGTAAAGGCATCGCGGCCGAAGTGTTCTGTGAGGAACCGCTCTAAAAATTCCTTTGCATTATCTCCCTCTGCTTTCTCCGGCAGGCCTATAAGTCGGATGTTGTTCCGTCGAAGACGGTTTTCCATGTCTTCTTGTCGGAGAAGCATGGTTCTCACCTGAGATTGTGTAGAACACTGTTCACGTGGAAGATGTCTCGTGTCGTCCTCCAGGGCGGATATACGCCTCTCCGTTTCTCTTACTCTTTCCCGCAGATTCCCCATGTCGGCACGGATTAGCTGAATGTCGGCTTTAACCTCATCTACCTTCGTTGTGAAGGTTGCTGTGAGCGAGGCATGCATAGCGTTGATAGCTTCTAATATCTGAGCAGTATCTGGCGGGGAGGCGTCCTCAGCCTCTGGAGGGGGATCCGGCGCCACGCCATCTTGGATCGGCTGCCTGTATTTGTCAAGCGGGCCCGTTGTCTTCTCTTTGTCTTTATCTTTGTTTTTTGGAGGCATAATTACGCTGTGGATTCCTTGGCGTTCTACCCAGGTAGTATAAAGTGCTTTTTTCCTCGATAATGGACAGGATGGAGAAGGATTAAGGTTGCCGGAGAACGGAGCTCAGGAACACACGTCTGCTCACATGCCCGCGCTAGCCACGCCCCGTAAATGTCACTTTTAGTAGCAAACCTAACGGTAGTGTAATTTTACATGCATCAAACGAAAGCGCAATAAATTTCCTGACGGGGTTTCCAGGGGGTCTATACGCAGCCGCAGCGCTTTGGCCAGGGATCGCTATACAGCCGCAATATGGCTGTATGAAGATCCCTGGCATTTTTTCCTATTTTCCCAATTTTTTTTTTTATGTTTAGAGTGTGGGGATTTTTTTTTTTTTTTAATTATGTGGCCCCCCCCCCCTCCTGAAAATGTTTAACCCCTTGTCCCCATGCAGGCTGGGATAGCCAGAATGTGGAGCTCCGACCGATTGGGACTTCACACCCTGACTATACCAGCTGCAAAAAAAGGTCCCCTAATGCCGATTTTTGTTCCGGGGTATATGTTGGGGGGGGGGGCCCCAGGTTTATTTTGCCCTTGGGCCCCATTATAGCTTAAACCGGCCCTGGGGGTGATTGATGGGTAATTAGTGGGTGTTTAGAGGAGAGAATAGATGTAAACACTGCGCTTGGGTGGTGATCTGATGTCGGATCTGCGGGCGATCTATTGGTGTGGGTGGGTGATCAGATTGCCCGCAAGGGGCAGGTTAGGGGCTGATTGATGGGTGGCAGTGACAGGGGGTGATTGATGGGTGGCAGTGACAGGGGGTGATTGATGGGTGATTGACAGGTGATTGACAGGTGATCAGTGGGTTATTACAGGGAAGGCCAGATGTAAATAATGCCCTGGCGAATTGATAAGGGGGGGGGGGGTCTGAGGGCAATCTGAGCCTGTAGGCGGGTGATTGGGTGCCTGCAAGGGGCAGATTAGGGTCTGATCTGATGGGTAACAGTGACAGGTGGTGATAGGGGGTGATTGATGGGTGATTGATGGGTAATTAGTGGGTGTTTAGAGGAGAGAATAGATGTAAACACTGCGCTTGGGTGGTGATCTGATGTCGGATCTGCGGGCGATCTATTGGTGTGGGTGGGTGATCAGATTGCCCGCAAGGGGCAGGTTAGGGGCTGATTGATGGGTGGCAGTGACAGGGGGTGATTAATGGGTGATTGACAGGTGATTGACAGGTGATTGACAGGTGATCAGGGGGGATAGATGCATACAGTACATGGGGGGGGGGGTCTGGGGAGAATCTGAGGGGTGGGGGGGTGATCAGGAGGGAGCAGGGGGCAGGGGGGGGGATAAAAAACAAATAGCGTTGACAGATAGTGATAGGGAGTGATTGATGGGTGATTAGGGGGGTGATTGGGTGTAAACATGGGTCTGGGGGGTGGGCAGGGGGGGTCTGAGGGGTGCTGTGGGTGATCAGGGGGCAGGGGGGGGGGGGGGGAAATCAGTGTGCTTGGTGCAGACTAGGGTGGCTGAAGCCTGCCCTGGTGGTCCCTCGGACACTGGGACCACCAGGGCAGGAGGCAGCCTGTATAATACACTTTGTAAACATTACAAAGTGTATTATACACTTTGTATGCGGCGATCGTCGGGTTAACATCCCGCCGGCGCTTCCGTATGGCCAGCGGGATGTTGCGGCGAGTGATCGGAGACAGGCGCCGGCGGAGGATCGCATCACGGATGACGCGATCGCTCCGCCCATGCCCTTACAAGGACCGCCGCCTCTGTGGGTGAGCTGGTCCTTGCGGGCTCCACTTCCCGGCCGCCGCTGTGCGTTAGGCCGGGAAGTGGTTAAAGGGACTCCGAGCAGTGCCTGTGGGTATGCCTTTAAGCATACCCACAACAAATTAATTAAATCCTCACACCTACCAGCATGAAGTTTGTAATTATACCCCCCTGGGTTCCTTATATTTCATTGCATTGTGCTGAATCGAGCTGCCGACTTTGGAGAAAAGTCGTCCTGTGGCTACGATTTCGATTGCGAAAATAGCGAAAATTAAAAGTCATAGGGTGGCTGTTTATATAACATTGGAAAGAGGAGAAAGAGAGCTTTAAAATGATATGCATCTTTCCATAGTTAGTGCACTGCTCAGAGTCCCTTTAACCATTATACCATCCAGCCACCGCTGACAGGATGGCGAGGGCTGGTTTATATGCTGATGGGGACCCTTTGACTCTGAGCCCCAAGCGACTGCTTTTGTTGTCTGGTCGGTAATCCGGTCCTGACTGCACGGCTTTAGTAAGTAACTAGCTGATGGCCCGGCATTGCCTGGGTATGCATTTGGCTTTTTGTTGGCCCATTTTTTCTAACCTTGACACACAGTCACTTAATAAAAAAGTTTGTGAGCTTTATGGTCCTTGGCATTAATAACTTAAATTTTTCCCATTGAAATGAAACGAATCTGATTGGCTGTTTGTGGCTCCATCCCCTTTTGTGAATTTGAACACTAGTCACCCAATGACCGATTGTACCAGGTTTGAGGCCTCTGCCATTAACCTACCTGGCATTAAGCCTGTAATGGTGACGGTCAGGAAAAAGAAAGTGGTATGCCTGTCGCCATTACTAGCATGCTGCTAATGAGGTTTCCCAAAAAATAGGCATCTCCAGTATAGGGTATTATACAGGGCTGTGGAGTCGGTACAAAAATCATGCAAATCCAACTCAGACTCCTCAGTTTAGGAAACCACTGACTCTTACTCCAACTCCGACTCCAGGTACCAAAATGGCTCTGACTCCGACTCCTCAACTCCAACTCCTAAAGGTGGCCACACACCATACAATTTTTTAAATATCTGTTCAATTTAAGAATTGCAATAAATGTTTCTGACTGATTGCAACATTTCAAAAATATGACCAATGTATGTTCAATTTTTCCCCCAATTATCATAAAAATGATTGGAAACTCTGAAAAAATTGCTAGGGTGTGTATATTAATAAATTGACAATCCAACACACACCATACAATCTTTAGAAAGATTGAAGAAAAATATCTGGCAGTCCGGATCGATTAAAATCAAAGAAAACGGGAAATCCGATCGGATTTTTCAGTTGAATGAAAAAAAAGCTTTCGATTTTTTCGGGAGATCCGATCATTTTTATCGAATTACTGTAAAATCGGATCATTTGATTGTATCGTGTGTGGCCACCTTTAGTCTAATTCTAATCACCTGACTCCGACTTCAGGTACCCAAAATTTCTCTCCCGACTCCTCAACTCCGACTCGGACTCCACAGCCCTGGTATTATATGTGCTGCCCACCTCCTGATCCCCCCAATCCCCTCCCTCCGATCCCCAGCGCTTACTCTCCAGAACCCCGCAGCAGAGCTCCAGTCTTCTACTGCAGAGAATCCGGACTTGGCGGACCAACATCATGATGTCTTCTGCCGGGTCCAGATCATCTGCAGGAGAAGACAGAAGCTATTCTGGGATCGCTTCTGGAGAGTAAGCACTGGGAATCGGGGGAAGGGGAATCGGGGGGGAACATATAATACCCTATACTGAGGAACACCTAAACCTGGCTATCTATACTGTCCCCACCTGTACCTGGCTTCCCTTACTGGCCACACCTATACCTGGCTATCTATATTGGCCACACCTGTACCTGGCTACCTATATTGGCCACACCTGTACCTGGCTTCACTTACTGGCCACACCTATACCTGGCTACCTATTTTGGCCACACCTGTACCTGGCTTCCCTTACTGGCCACACCTATACCTGGCTACCTATTTTGGCCACACCTGTACCTGGCTACCTATATTGGCCACACCTGTACCTGGCTTCACTTACTGGCCACACCTATACCTGGCTACCTATTTTGGCCACACCTGTACCTGGCTTCCCTTACTGGCCACACCTATACCTGGCTACCTATATTGGCCACACCTGTACCTGGCTTCACTTACTGGCCACACCTGTACCTGGCTTCACTTACTGGCCACACCTATACCTGGCTACCTATTTTGGCCACACCTGTACCTGGCTACCTATATTGGCCACACCTGTACCTGGCTTCACTTACTGGCCACACCTATACCTGGCTACCTATTTTGGCCACACCTGTACCTGGCTTCCTATACTGGCCACACCTGTACCTGGATACCTATACTGGCCACACCGGTACCTGCCTTCCTATTCTGGCCAGTGGCCACACCTGTACCTGGATATCTATACTGGCCACACCTGTACCTGGCTTCCCTTATTGGCCACACCTGTACCTGGATACCTATACCTGCCTTCCTATACTGGCCACACCTGTACCTGGACATCTCTTGGACGAATCTGCCCATCATCGCTAGATGTATGGCAACCTTTATATTTGTATTAGTGCAGGTTGAGCAGCTGCAGCTCGGGAGTGTAAATGATCAGAGATTTATTTTGGGAAGTAATTTTGAAATTTAGATTTGATCTGATTTCATGCAGCAAGCTTTTATTATACTCATTTTTTATGCTAGACCTTTGCTTGACACGTTTGGTTATTTACAGGAAAAAAAAGGTTATGAAAATTAACTAACATTTTTTGCACAAAAATCCAGGAAAAACTGAATGCCGAGGAGGTTGACCGTGTAAGAGAGGCAGCAATTTAAAAATTCCCCTTGAAAATCAATAGGGGAATTTTGATTGGCTCCACCCACTTTTCTGAATATTAATCCCACTCACCCAGTTGCTAACTGTGTCAAGTTTGAGAATCCCGCCATTAACAGTGTTAAGGCCCATACACACGTCGGATTTTTCCAACGACGGGTCGTTTGAACGTCCCGTCGTTCAGTCGTCCGCACGCCAAATCGGGCCTGTGTACAGTCCGTCGTTCGGGTGATAAGACTGGTTAAAATCAGTCTCATCACCCAAACGACGGACTGGATTTGGCGTGCGGACGACTGAACGACGGGACGTTGAAACGACCCGTCGGAAAAATCCGACGTGTGTATGGGCCTTTAGAAAGGCTGCAGTTTATATTTTCCCACATAAAAAATGTAGTTGTTAGCTCCGCCTACCTTGACACACAGTCACTCAATGATGAACTTTATAAGCTTTGGGGTCCTTAGCATCAATACTTTGTATTTTCCAAATGAAATGAAATAAATTTGCTTGGCTGTGTGTGGCTCCACCCCCTTTTCTGAATGTGAATCCCATTCACTCAATGACCAACTGTAGCAGGTTTGATATCTGTGCCATTAACAGTGCAAGAATGGCAGCAACTTAAATTTTCCCCTTGAAAATCAATAGGTGAATTGTGATTGGCGTTTGTGGGCTCCACCCACTTTTCTGAATATTAACCCCAGTCACCCAGGGACCAACTGTGCAAAATTTGAGAACCTTGCCATTAACACTGTAAGAATGGCTGCAGTTTACATTTTCCCAGCGTAATTTATTTTGGCTCCACCTACTTTTTGTGACCCTTACACAGTCACCGAATTACCAAGTTTGTGAGCTTTTGGGTTCCTGGTATCAAAAATGTGTGAATGGAAGCAGTTTACCAACCAAAGAAATCTGATTGGCTGTATGTGGCTCTGCCCCTTTAGTGAATTAGAATTCCAGTCACCCAATGACCGACTGTAGCAAGTTTGAAGCCTCTGCCATTTACAGTCTAAGAATGACAGCAGTTTAAATATCCCTCTTGAAAGTCAATAGGTGAATTTTCAATGGCTGTTGTAGGCTTCACCCACTTTCCTGAATAATAATTCCAGTCATCCAGTGACCAAGTGTGCCAAGTTTGAAAACTCTGCGATTAACAGTCTAAGAATGGTCGTAGTTTACATTTTTCCATTGTAAATGAATTGCTGAAATTTGATTGGCTGACAAATTTGATCGCCCAGGTGTGCAGAGGAGACGCGAAACCCCCAGAACATAACATCCCAGGTAGTAAGGGATCTGTATACCAAGTTTTGTTTAAATGGGTCAAGGCGTTTTTGAGTGATGGCGGCACATACATACATACATACATACATACATACATACATACATACATACACATCCAATTTTATAGATACACTGTAGATTCTATTATACTGTACATCCTTGGAACAATACCTCACACGAGGAAGATGCAGTACTAATCTATTGAAATGATTATTTCCAGAATGAAGTGGGCACCTGAAGAGACATTATCATTTATTTATTTACATAGTGCCAACACCTTTCGTAGCACTGCACACACTACAAACCCGGGGCGTGACTAGAAATCACTGGGCCCTCATGCAAAACTTTGGATGGGGCCCCCTCCCTCCAAGGAGCCTGGGGGCTGTACACAAGAGCCTGATGCACTTTGAATAGGTACTGTCTACAAATCTTTGTCTGCAAAACGTTGTATAATTCCTAATCAGTGGCTGAGCAGATGCAGTCATTAGAACAATTGTGCAGAGAGCAGAACATTTTTTTCTCTCTTTCCACTTAGTTGTCAGTCTCTCAGGACAGGGCCCCCTGTGGCTTCTGGGCCCCCTTGCAGGGTCTATTGTTACGCCCCTGCTACACACCAAATAGTGGTGAGCATAGATACATGAGACGTTCACAATTCTGTACAATCAGGACATCCAGCAATACAAGTACCAATACATGTATAGTTGATGTGTGGCTTGAGACATCACCAATACTGGTACATGTTCATATGAAAAATTACAACAAAACAGGAAACACTAGGATGCATGTGATGTTTCATTATGAAATAAACATGTAAAATTCCAATCCTACGGTACCCATACACCTCTAGCTCTGCCTCCAGATTGCACAGAATGTTGAATCTGAGAGGGATCTGTTTCCTGCCCACACACTGCAGACACATTTCCAATAGATTTCAGCATGATCAGCCTAAATGTATTAGAGGCATAGAATCATCAGGAGAAGCCTGGTATTTTATAAATGGAATTTAATGTCAGCCTCCATATTGCTCTCATTTCAGGTTCCCTTTAAGAATCAGGGCTCTATCACAGTTTTTTTTCTGCAGCAACTAGACTATAGGGTGAATCTCTCTGAGGACATTGTTGACCATACACAACCACTTTGATCAAATCTGCCAGTAACCCGTTGTTTCAACATGATCAACTGACTTTTAATCAATTTGTGCAGCGTATCAATGGAAAGCAGTGGTGCTCACCGCCAGGTCGTGATCACGCTTACGCGTGGATTCACGACCATTTTGACGCATTCTGCCTCGGACACGCTAAGCCGTGAATAGATTTTCAACCACGAAAATCTGCTTCGGCTTCGCGTGAATGCGGACAGAAATCCGCATTCACGCTCGTGAAACCCGGCGCTGAAGTCGTGGTTAGCGGAAATGCGTCAAACTATGGGGAAGTGACACATTGCAGGCCAATCAGAGGGCCCCAGCCAGGCCCTAGCAACCAATCACAGGAGGGGAGCTATGCCCTCCCCTCCTGAATATAAAGCGGCGGCCATGATGGAAAAGCTCTGTCCTTGCTAGACTGTGGTGCTGAGAGGATTATCTCCAGGCCATTGTTGTTTGAGCAAGTGCATTTATTGTGTTAAAAACAAAGCGTTTTTTTTGCTAACACTGCTCTTATACTGTACACAGTTAGCTAGTCAGTGAGTGATTGCTGTAGTTAGTTGTAGTCAGTGTAGTGTAGTGGGAGTGTGGGAGTCTAGTGATTATTTAACTGTGTGTAGTGCAGGCAGGTTCAGGGCTGCAGTGTAGTCAGTGTAGTGGGAGTGGGGATTATCTGTGTGTAGTGCAGGCAGGCAGGTTAGTGCAGCTGCAGTGTTCACTTGTATATTCCAGTGACAGTTATACACTTGTACTATTTGCAGGCAGCCAGTCACACCGCCGGCGCCGCCACTCTCTGCCAGCGCTGTTCATTTATTCTGTCAGTGACCTTGTGCCGTGCCCAGTGCCCACTGCTCGCTCGCTGGCATATAAGCATCTCATTACACAGTGTGACATCCTTGTGTGCCCACTGCATCCTTCAGTGACCTAGTTGTATATCCAGTGCCCACTGCATCCTTAAGTGACCTTGTACTGTGCCCACTGCATCCTTCAGTGACCTAGTTGTATATCCAGTGCCCACTGCTGTGCCCACTGCATCCTTCAGTGACCTTGTACTGTGCCCACTGCATCCTTCAGTGACCTTGTACTGTGCCCACTGCATCCTTCAGTGACCTTGTACTGTGCCCACTGCATCCTTCAGTGACCTAGTTGTATATCCAGTGCCCACGGCTGTGCCCACTGCATCCTTCAGTGACCTTGTACTGTGCCCACTGCATCCTTCAATGACCTAGTTGTATATCCAGTGCCCACTGCATCCTTCAGTGACCTTGTACTGTGCCCACTGCATCCTTCAGTGCCCTTGTACTGTGCCTGGTGCATCCTTCAGTGACCTTGTACTGTGCCCACTGCATCCAGTGATTCATTACTAGCAACATGTCTGGCAGGGTTTCGCGGGGTGAGAGGAAAGGGAGTTCAATTGCCTCAGCCACTTCTGGGACTGCTCCACGTCCAGGGAGAGGACGCCCAGCTGTACGTAATCGTGATGCAGCAGAAAGGGGGGCAGCAAAGCCTGGGCCGAGTCAGCGGACGCCATTGTCCAAATATTTTAAAGTTTCTGGTCCCTGTGTGGTGGTTGAGCAAATGGAACCTGACGTACTCATGGACATCATGACTTCCTCCCAGACCTCTACTGTGAGCACCACTCCAAGCAGCACCAGCAGCAGCAGCCAACGTCCCACGCTTGTTGTGACATCCACCCCAGCACCCACTGGTCAGCAGCCCTCCCAGGATGACACCGTTCTGTCCCTCAGTCCGGCATCTGGGAACCTGCTGATGCAAGAAGCTCAGGACTTACTGGGGACTGCTGTGGCAGAGATTGAGATCGGGCCACAATCACAAGCGTTGTTGAGTTCTGGTGATGAAGAAGAGGGGTCTGTGTCTGGGGATGTAGGGACAGAAGAGGAGGCGGGGGAGTCAGAGGAAGAGCTGGATTATGATGATGCTGCTGATGATGCCGACGTTGTGGACCCTAACTATGCGCAGCCTGCTGAGTCCGGGGAAGAATGGTCAGATCAGGATGACGAGTCACCTCGGCCTAGGCAAGGATTTCGCCATATGTCAGGGAGGGGCATCGGCAGCAGTGGGCGTGGAGGAAGTAGACAGGACACTGCTTCAGCCGACAGCACCACCATGCAACCCCCGGCAACTACTACCACACATTGTTCCGCTGCACCCTCTGCTAGTGGGGGCCGCAGTAAATTAAAGTCACCAGTGTGGGATTGCTTTGACGAATGTACAAAAGGTAAAAAAGGTACAAAAAAAGGTACAAAAGGTATGCGGTGTGCAGGTTATGCAGCAAAAGATTGAGCCATGGGAAAAGTCTGAGCAAGATGGGTACCTCATCCCTCCAGGGCCAGCTGAGAAGCCGCCACTGCCGCGAGTATGCGGAGTTTAACCACTTAAGGACCACAGTCTTTTCGCCCCTTAAGGACCAGAGCCTTTTTCTCCATTCAGACAACTGCAGCTTTCACGGTTTATTGCTCGCTCATAGGTGAGTGAGCGTTTGCCATCTGCTGCTATCATTCTAGCTGCAGCTGTGGTTCTCTGTGGGAAGGGAGGGCAGAGTGGGCAGCGGCAGAGCGCACAGTAGCAGGAGGGGGACCTAGGAGGAGAGCCTGGCTCTGAAGACAATCAGCAGCGCACGGCATCATTTGACAAGACAAGACAAATAACATTTATATCGCGCTTTTCTCCTGGCGGACTCAAAGCGCCAGAGCTGCAGCCACTAGGACGCGCCCTATAGGCAGTAGCAGTGTTAGAGAGACTTGCCTAAGGTCTCCTACTGAATAGGTGCTGGCTTACTGAACAGGCAGAGCCGAGATTCGAACCCTGGTCTCCTGTGTCAGAGGCAGAGCCCTTAAAGGGACTCCGAGCAGTGCCTGTGGGTATGCCTTTAAGCATACCCACAACTAATTAATTAAATCCTCACACCTACCAGCATGAAGTTTGTAATTATATCCCCCTGGGTTCCTTATATTTCATTGCATTGTGCTGAATCGAGCTGCCGACTTTGGAGAAAAGTCGCCCTGTGGCTGCGATTTGGATCGTGAAAATAGCGAAAACTAAAAGGCATAGGGCGTTTATATATCATTGGAAAGAGGAGAAAGAGAGCTTTAAAATGATATGCATCTTTCCATAGGTAGTGCACTGCTCAGAGTCCCTTTAACCATTATACCATCCAGCCACCGCTGACAGGATGGCGAGGGCTAGTTTATGTGCTGATGGGGCCCCTTTGACTCTGAGCCCCAAGCGACTGCTTTTGTTGTCTGGTCGGAAATCCGGTCCTGACTGCACGGCTTTAGTAAGTAACTAGCTGATGGCCCGGCATTGCCTGGGTATGCATTTGGCTTTTTGTTGGCCCATTTTTTCGCGTACGTTAAAAAGGGGCGCTGGGAACAAAGGGCGCCGGGTTTTTAACGATAAGCATGGATAACGTTTAAAAATGTATTGTACTGTATTTCGTTTAAAATTAATGTTTTATAAAGTTATAAATCATTAAATAATGTGCATTAAATCGGCAATTGTAAAAACGTTAATCTTTCGTTTAAATAGTGAAACGTATAATAACGTTTAAAAAATTTTTTACTAAGTAACCCTCCCTGTACCTACCCCTAACCCCTAGACCCCCCTGTTGATGCCTAAACCTAAGACCCCCCCTGTTGGTGCCTAAGTAACCCTCCCTGTACCTACCCCTAACCCCTAGACCCCCCTGTTGGAGCCTAAACCTAAGACCCCCCTGTTAGTGCCTAAACCTAAGACCCCCCTGTTGGTGCCTAAACCTAAGACCCCCCTGTTGGTGCCTAAACCTAACACCCCCTGTTGGTGCCTAAACCTAAGACCCCCCTGTTGGTGCCTAAACCTAAGACCCCCCTTTTGGTGCCTAAACCTAAGACCCCCTGTTGGTGCCTAAACCTAAGACCCCCCTGTTGGTGCCTAAACCTAAGACCCCCCTGTTGGTGCCTAAACCTAAGACCCCCCTGTTGGTTTTTTCGTTTAAAAATAATGTAAAAAAAAATGTACTGTTTTTCGTTTAAAAATAATGTTTGAAAAAAAATATTGTACTGTTTTTCGTTTAAAAATAATATTTAAAAATGTATAAATCATTAAATAATGTGTAATCATGAGAAGCAGTAATAAAACATTAAGTCTCCGGGCGCCGCTTTTAAAACGTTATTTTTCTCCGGCGCCCTTTTTTCCTATCGGGCGCCCATTAAACGATATTTATTATAGGAGTGAATGGCGGCGCCCGATTTGTCCACTAGCCTCAGGCGCCCGAATTTACTGTTACCCATTTTTTCTAACCTTGACACACAGTCACTTAATAAACAAGTTTGTGAGCTTTATGGTCCTTGGCATTAATAACTTAAATTTTTCCCATTGAAATGAAACGAATCTGATTGGCTGTTTGTGGCTCCATCCCCTTTTGTGAATTTGAACACTAGTCACCCAATGACCGATTGTACCAGGTTTGAGGCCTCTGCCATTAACCTACCTGGCATTAAGCCTGTAATGGTGACGGTCAGGAAAAAGAAAGTGGTATGCCTGTCGCCATTACTAGCATGCTGCTAATGAGGTTTCCCAAAAAATAGGCATCCCCAGTATAGGGTATTATACAGGGCTGTGGAGTCGGTACAAAAATCATGCAAATCCAACTCAGACTCCTCAGTTTAGGAAACCACTGACTCTTACTCCAACTCCGACTCCAGGTACCAAAATGGCTCTGACTCCGACTCCTCAACTCCAACTCCTTAGTCTAATTCTTACCAGCTTGTGTATATGGTACAAAAATCACCTGACTGACTCCTCAGTTTATGAAACCACCAACTCCGACTTCAGGTACCCAAAATTTCTCTTCCGACTCCTCAACTCCGACTCGGACTCCACAGCCCTGGTATTATATGTGCCGCCCACCTCCTGATCCCCCCAATCCCCTCCCTCCGATCCCCAGCGCTTACTCTCCAGAACCAATCCCCAGCGCTCACTCTCCAGAACCCCGCGGCAGAGCTCCAGTCTTCTACTGCAGAGAATCCGGACTTGGCGGACCAACATCATGATGTCTTCTGCCAGGTCCAGATCATCTGCAGGAGAAGACAGAAGCTATGCTGGGATCGCTTCTGGAGAGTAAGCACTGGCGATCGGGGGGAGGGGAATCGGGGGGGAACATATAATACCCTATACTGGGGAACACCTAAACCTGGCTATCTATACTGTCCCCACCTGTACCTGGCTTCCCTTACTGGCCACACCTATACCTGGCTATCTATATTGGCCACACCTGTACCTGGCTTCACTTACTGGCCACACCTATACCTGGCTACCTATTTTGGCCACACCTGTACCTGGCTTCCCTTACTGGCCACACCTATACCTGGCTACCTATATTGGCCACACCTGTACCTGGCTTCACTTACTGGCCACACCTATACCTGGCTACCTATTTTGGCCACACCTGTACCTGGCTTCCTATACTGGCCACACCTGTACCTGGATACCTATACTGGCCACACCGGTACCTGCCTTCCTATTCTGGCCAGTGGCCACACCTGTACCTGGATATCTATACTGGCCACACCTGTACCTGGCTTCCCTTATTGGCCACACCTGTACCTGGATACCTATACCTGCCTTCCTATACTGGCCACACCTGTACCTGGACATCTCTTGGACGAATCTGCCCATCATCGCTAGATGTATGGCAACCTTTATATTTGTATTAGTGCAGGTTGAGCAGCTGCAGCTCGGGAGTGTAAATGATCAGAGATTTATTTTGGGAAGTAATTTTGAAATTTAGATTTGATCTGATTTCATGCTGCAAGCTTTTATTATACTCATTTTTTATGCTAGACCTTTGCTTGACACGTTTGGTTATTTACAGGAAAAAAAGGTTATGAAAATTAACTAACATTTTTTGCACAAAAATCCAGGAAAAACTGAATGCCGAGGAGGTTGACCGTGTAAGAAAGGCAGCAATTTAAAAATTCCCCTTGAAAATCAAGAGGGGAATTTTGATTGGCTCCACCCACTTTTCTGAATATTAATCCCACTCACCCAGTTGCTAACTGTGTCAAGTTTGAGAATCCCGCCATTAACAGTGTTAAGGCCCATACACACGTCGGATTTTTCCAACGACGGGTCGTTTGAACGTCCCGTCGTTCAGTCGTCCGCACGCCAAATCGGGCCTGTGTACAGTCCGTCGTTCGGGTGATAAGACTGGTCAAAATCAGTCTCATCACCCGAACGACGGACTGGATTTGGCGTGCGGACGACTGAACGACGGGACGTTGAAACGACCCGTCGTCGGAAAAATCCGACGTGTGTATGGGCCTTTAGAAAGGCTGCAGTTTATATTTTCCCCACATAAAAAATGTAGTTGTTAGCTCCGCCTACCTTGACACACAGTCACTCAATGATGAACTTTATAAGCTTTGGGGTCCTTAGCATCAATACTTTGTATTTTCCAAATGAAATGAAATACATTTGCTTGGCTGTGTGTGGCTCCACCCCCTTTTCTGAATGTGAATCCCATTCACCCAATGACCAACTGTAGCAGGTTTGATATCTGTGCCATTAACAGTGCAAGAATGGCAGCAACTTAAATTTTCCCCTTGAAAATCAATAGGTGAATTGTGATTGGCGTTTGTGGGCTCCGCCCACTTTTCTGAATATTAACCCCAGTCACCCAGGGACCAACTGTGCAAAATTTGAGAACCTTGCCATTAACACTGTAAGAATGGCTGCAGTTTACATTTTCCCAGCGTAATTTATTTTGGCTCCGCCCACTTTTTGTGACCCTTACACACAGTCACCGAATTACCAAGTTTGTGAGCTTTTGGGTTCCTGGTATCAAAAATGTGTGAATGGAAGCAGTTTACCAACCAAATAAATCTGATTGGCTGTATGTGGCTCCGCCCCTTTAGTGAATTAGAATTCCAGTCACCCAATGACCGACTGTAGCAAGTTTGAAGCCTCTGCCATTTACAGTCTAAGAATGACAGCAGTTTAAATATCCCTCTTGAAAGTCAATAGGTGAATTTTCAATGGCTGTTGTAGGCTTCACCCACTTTCCTGAATAATAATTCCAGTCATCCAGTGACCAAGTGTGCCAAGTTTGAAAACTCTGCGATTAACAGTCTAAGAATGGTCGTAGTTTACATTTTTCCATTGTAAATGAATTGTTGAAATTTGATTGGCTGACACATTTGATCGCCCAGGTGTGCAGAGGAGACGCGAAACCCCCAGAACATAACATCCCAGGTAGTAAGGGATCTGTATACCAAGTTTTGTTTAAATCGGTCAAGGCGTTTTTGAGTGATGGCGGCACATACATACATACATACATACATACATACATACATACATACATACATACATACATACACACACACACATCCAATTTTATAGATACACTGTAGATTCTATTATACTGTACATCCTTGGAACAATACCTCACACGAGGAAGATGCAGTACTAATCTATTGAAATGATTATTTCCAGAATGAAGTGGGCACCTGAAGAGACATTATCATTTATTTATTTACATAGTGCCAACACCTTTCGTAGCATTGCACACACTACAAACCCAGGGCATGACTAGAAATCACTGGGCCCTCATGCAAAACTTTGGATGGGGCCCCCTCCCACCAAGGAGCCTGGGGGCTGTACACAAGAGCCTGATGCACTCTGAATAGGTACTGTCCAGGGGCGTTTCTAGGGTCCTTGGAGATCGGGGGCACCTGTGGGCACCAGACGGGGAGGTATATGCGGCGCACGCAGCGCGCCGCAGCAAAAAACGGGCGTGGCCATGTGGTGAGTGGGCGTGGCCATGGGTGGGGCCAAATGTACATGAACTTAGCAGCGGTGTAAGCTACAGATAACGGGCCTGCCCATCGAAATATTGGATGGAGCCCCCTGTCCTTTATTTGGATAATTTACAATCAGTATAGGCATAGATCAAAGATGTATACGCACATACAATTTTGATTGGTCAATCACTGACCCCCAATTTTACCACCCCCGTGCAGTAAGTGGGCCAACAGACAATGAATTTTATGAACAGAGCTAAAATTGGCTAATCAAAATTGTATGTGTGTACCAGGCTTTACAGCTAATACTGTACATACTGAAAGTAGCAGGGATCAGCATACAATATAGCTGGTTTGCAATCAGTAAAGGCACAGAGTAACACCTTACACTGTACACACTGGAGGTAAATCAGCACACAGTGCAGGCACTAGAGAACAGCGTATACTGTACATACTGTAGGCAGCAGAATTCAGCACACTGCAGCTAGCGTGCCAAAAATATGAGGATCACGTTGTGCGGCGTGCTTATCGTGCCGCACCGAAAAATTGGTGGGCCATGGACCAGAATATAGGTGTGGTAACGGCCGGTTGGAAACAAATTTACATGAACCTAGCAATGGTGGGACATTAGATTATGACAGTGGTGGCGAACCTTTTGGAGGCCGAGTGCCCAAACTGCAACCCAAAAGTCACTTATCTATCGCAAAGTGCCAACCGCAATTTAAACGAAATACTGTACAAACGTTTTAACTCATACATGAACATTATGGAAAATCCAAGTTGAAAATAAACTGTGAAGATAAACAATTTCATCCATCCTACTCCTGAAAAATGTATTCAATTTTTTAGAACCTCCCAGTTTTATTTTCTGTTTTAAAAAGCTAAAAAAGTAGGTTTAATGCTATTGTCTCATATGATAAGGATTCAGCTTTTCCCATAGTCTCGTAGTTAGCAATCATGTGACCCCCAACAAGACAAATTCAGCAATCATGAGGCCCCCAACAAGACAAATTCAGCAATCATGAGGCCCCCAACAAATCATGAGGCCCCCAACAAGACAAATTCAGCAATCTTGAGGCCCCCAACAAATCATAAGGCTCCCAACAAGACAAATTCAGCAGTCATGAGGCACATAAATAGACAGCATTTGAGATAAATAGGCAGAATCCCCCCTTAATATGGTAGCCCCCACGTTATGTAGTGAGTGACAGGGACCCCCAGGTTAGCTAGTGAGTGACAGGCGCCTCCAGTTAGGTAGTGAGTGCCAGGGACCCCGATAGTGAGTGCCAGGGAGCCCCTTCAGGCAGTGAGTGAGTGCCAGGGAGCCCCTTCAGGCAGTGAGTGAGTGCCAGGGAGCCCCTTCAGGCAGTGCGTGAGTGCCAGGGAGCCCCTTCAGGCAGTAAGTGAGTGCCAGGGAGCCCCTTCAGGCAGTGCGTGAGTGCCAGGGAGCCCCTTCAGGCAGTGCGTGAGTGCCAGGGAGCCCCTTTAGGCAGTGAGTGAGTGCCAGGGAGCCCCTTCAGGCAGTGAGTGAGTGCCAGGGAGCCCCTTTAGGCAGTGAGTGAGTGCCAGGGAGCCCCTTCAGGCAGTGAGTGAGTGCCAGGGAGCCCCTTCAGGCAGTGAGTGAGTGCCAGGGAGCCCCTTCAGGCAGTGAGTGAGTGCCAGGGAGCCCCTTCAGGCAGTGAGTGAGTGACAGGGAGCCCCTTCAGGCAGTGAGTGAGTGACAGGGAGCCCCTTCAGGCAGTGAGTGAGTGCCAGGGAGCCCCTTCAGGCAGTGAGTGAGTGCCAGGGAGCCCCTTCAGGCAGTGAGTGAGTGCCAGGGAGCCCCTTCAGGCAGTGAGTGAGTGCCAGGGAGCCCCTTCAGGGAGTGAGTGCCAGGGAGCCCCTTTAGGGAGTGAGTGAGTGACAGGGAGCCCCTTCAGGGAGTGAGTGAGTGACAGGGAGCCCCTTCAGGGAGTGAGTGAGTGACAGGGAGCCCCTTTAGGGAGTGAGTGAGTGACAGGGAGCCTCTTTAGGGAGTGAGTGAGTGACAGGGAGCCCCTTTAGGGAGTGAGTGAGTAACAGGGAGCCCCTTTAGGGAGTGAGTGAGTGACAGGGAGCCCCTTTAGGGAGTGAGTGAGTGACAGGGAGCCCCTTTAGGGAGTGAGTGAGTGCCAGGGAGCCCCTTTAGGGAGTGAGTGAGTGCCAGGGAGCCCCTTTAGGGAGTGAGTGAGTGACAGGGAGCCCCTTTAGGGAGTGAGTGAGTGCCAGGGAGCCCCTTCAGGGAGTGAGTGAGTGAGTGACAGGGAGCCCCTTTAGGGAGTGAGTGAGTGACAGGGAGCCCCTTTAGGGAGTGAGTGAGTGCCAGGGAGCCCCTTTAGGGAGTGAGTGAGTGCCAGGGAGCCCCTTTAGGGAGTGAGTGACAGGGAGCCCCTTTAGGGAGTGAGTGAGTGCCAGGGAGCCCCTTTAGGGAGTGAGTGAGTGACAGGGAGCCCCTTTAGGGAGTGAGTGAGTGCCAGGGAGCCCCTTTAGGGAGTGAGTGAGTGACAGGGAGCCCCTTTAGAGAGTGAGTGAGTGCCAGGGAGCCCCTTTAGGGAGTGAGTGAGTGACAGGGAGCCCCTTTAGGGAGTGAGTGAGTGCCAGGGAGCCCCTTTAGGGAGGGAGTGAGTGCCAGGGAGGCCCCCCTTTAGCCGCTGCTAAGCCGTGAATAGATTTTCAACCACGAAAATCTGCTTCGGCTTCGCGTGAATGCGGACAGAAATCCGCATTCACGCTCGTGAAACCCGGCGCTGAAGTCGTGGTTAGCGGAAATGCGTCAAACTATGGGGAAGTGACACATTGCAGGCCAATCAGAGGACCCCAGCCAGGCCCTAGCAACCAATCACAGGAGGGGAGCTATGCCCTACCCTCCTGAATATAAAGCGGCGGCCATGATGGAAAAGCTCTGTCCTTGCTAGACTGTGGTGCTGAGAGGATTATCTCCAGGCCATTGTTGTTTGAGCAAGTGCATTTATTGTGTTAAAAACAAAGCGTTTTTTTTGCTAACACTGCTCTTATACTGTACACAGTTAGCTAGTCAGTGAGTGATTGCTGTAGTTAGTTGTAGTCAGTGTAGTGTAGTGGGAGTGTGGGAGTCTAGTGATTATTTAACTGTGTGTAGTGCAGGCAGGTTCAGGGCTGCAGTGTAGTCAGTGTAGTGGGAGTGGGGATTATCTGTGTGTAGTGCAGGCAGGCAGGTTAGTGCAGCTGCAGTGTTCACTTGTATATTCCAGTGACAGTTATACACTTGTACTATTTGCAGGCAGCCAGTCACACCGCCGGCGCCGCCACTCTCTGCCAGCGCTGTTCATTCATTCTGTCAGTGACCTTGTGCCGTGCCCAGTGCCCACTGCTCGCTCGCTGGCATATAAGCATCTCATTACACACTTGTATATTATTTCAGTGACAGTTATACACTTTACTTGTACTATTTGCAGGCAGCCAGTCACACCGCCGGCGCCGCCACTCTCTGCCAGCGCTGTTCATTCATTCTGTCAGTGACCTTGTGCTGTGCCCAGTGCCCACTGCTCGCTCGCTGGCATATAAGCATCTCATTACACAGTGTGACATCCTTGTGTGCCCACTGCATCCTTCAGTGACCTAGTTGTATATCCAGTGCCCACTGCATCCTTAAGTGACCTTGTACTGTGCCCACTGCATCCTTCAGTGACCTAGTTGTATATCCAGTGCCCACTGCATCCTTCAGTGACCTTGTACTGTGCCCACTGCATCCTTCAGTGACCTAGTTGTATATCCAGTGCCCACTGCTGTGCCCACTGCATCCTTCAGTGACCTTGTACTGTGCCCACTGCATCCTTCAGTGACCTAGTTGTATATCCAGTGCCCACTGCTGTGCCCACTGCATCCTTCAGTGACCTTGTACTGTGCCCACTGCATCCTTCAGTGACCTTGTACTGTGCCCACTGCATCCTTCAGTGACCTTGTACTGTGCCCACTGCATCCTTCAGTGACCTAGTTGTATATCCAGTGCCCACTGCTGTGCCCACTGCATCCTTCAGTGACCTTGTACTGTGCCCACTGCATCCTTCAGTGACCTAGTTGTATATCCAGTGCCCACTGCTGTGCCCACTGCATCCTTCAGTGACCTTGTACTGTGCCCACTGCATCCTTCAGTGACCTAGTTGTATATCCAGTGCCCACTGCATCCTTCAGTGACCTTGTACTGTGCCCACTGCATCCTTCAGTGCCCTTGTACTGTGCCTGGTGCATCCTTCAGTGACCTTGTACTGTGCCCACTGCATCCAGTGATTCATTACTAGCAACATGTCTGGCAGGGTTTCGCGGGGTGAGAGGAAAGGGAGTTCAATTGCCTCAGCCACTTCTGGGACTGCTCCACGTCCAGGGAGAGGACGCCCAGCTGTACGTAATCGTGATGCAGCAGAAAGGGGGGCAGCAAAGCCTGGGCCGAGTCAGCGGACGCCATTGTCCAAATATTTTAAAGTTTCTGGTCCCTGTGTGGTGGTTGAGCAAATGGAACCTGACGTACTCATGGACATCATGACTTCCTCCCAGACCTCTACTGTGAGCACCACTCCAAGCAGCACCAGCAGCAGCAGCCAACGTCCCACGCTTGTTGTGACATCCACCCCAGCACCCACTGGTCAGCAGCCCTCCCAGGATGACACCGTTCTGTCCCTCAGTCCGGCATCTGGGAACCTGCTGATGCAAGAAGCTCAGGACTTACTGGGGACTGCTGTGGCAGAGATTGAGATCGGGCCACAATCACAAGCGTTGTTGAGTTCTGGTGATGAAGAAGAGGGGTCTGTGTCTGGGGATGTAGGGACAGAAGAGGAGGCGGGGGAGTCAGAGGAAGAGCTGGATTATGATGATGCTGCTGATGATGCCGACGTTGTGGACCCTAACTATGCGCAGCCTGCTGAGTCCGGGGAAGAATGGTCAGATCAGGATGACGAGTCACCTCGGCCTAGGCAAGGATTTCGCCATATGTCAGGCAGGGGCATCGGCAGCAGTGGGCGTGGAGGAAGTAGACAGGACACTGCTTCAGCCGGCAGCACCACCATGCAACCCCCGGCAACTACTACCACACATTGTTCCGCTGCACCCTCTGCTAGTTGGGGCCGCAGTAAATTAAAGTCACCAGTGTGGGATTGCTTTGACGAATGTACAAAAGGTAAAAAAGGTACAAAAAAAGGTACAAAAGGTATGCGGTGTGCAGGTTATGCAGCAAAAGATTGAGCCATGGGAAAAGTCTGAGCAAGATGGGTACCTCATCCCTCCAGGGCCAGCTGAGAAGCCGCCACTGCCGCGAGTATGCGGAGTTTAACCACTTAAGCACGACAGTCTTTTCGCCCCTTAAGGACCAGAGCCTTTTTCTCCATTCAGACAACTGCAGCTTTCACGGTTTATTGCTCGCTCATAGGTGAGTGAGCGTTTGCCATCTGCTGCTATCATTCTAGCTGCAGCTGTGGTTCTCTGTGGGAAGGGAGGGCAGAGTGGGCAGCGGCAGAGCGCACAGTAGCAGGAGGGGGACCTAGGAGGAGAGCCTGGTTCTGAAGACAATCAGCAGCGCACGGCATCATTTGACAAGACAAGACAAATAACATTTATATTGCGCTTTTCTCCTGGCGGACTCAAAGCGCCAGAGCTGCAGCCACTAGGACTCGCCCTATAGGCAGTAGCAGTGTTAGAGAGACTTGCCTAAGGTCTCCTACTGAATAGGTGCTGGCTTACTGAACAGGCAGAGCCGAGATTCGAACCCTGGTTTCCTGTGTCAGAGGCAGAGCCCTTAAAGGGACTCCGAGCAGTGCCTGTGGGTATGCCTTTAAGCATACCCACAACTAATTAATTAAATCCTCACACCTACCAGCATGAAGTTTGTAATTATATCCCCCTGGGTTCCTTATATTTCATTGCATTGTGCTGAATCGAGCTGCCGACTTTGGAGAAAAGTCGTCCTGTGGCTGCGATTTGGATCGTGAAAATAGCGAAAACTAAAAGGCATAGGGCGTTTATATATCATTGGAAAGAGGAGAAAGAGAGCTTTAAAATGATATGCATCTTTCCATAGGTAGTGCACTGCTCAGAGTCCCTTTAACCATTATACCATCCAGCCACCGCTGACAGGATGGCGAGGGCTAGTTTATGTGCTGATGGGGCCCCTTTGACTCTGAGCCCCAAGCGACTGCTTTTGTTGTCTGGTCGGTAATCCGGTCCTGACTGCACGGCTTTAGTAAGTAACTAGCTGATGGCCCGGCATTGCCTGGGTATGCATTTGGCTTTTTGTTGGCCCATTTTTTCGCGTACGTTAAAAAGGGGCGCTGGGAAAAAAGGGCGCCGGGTTTTTAACGATAAGCATGGATAACGTTTAAAAATGTATTGTACTGTATTTCGTTTAAAATTAATGTTTTATAAAGTTATAAATCATTAAATAATGTGCATTAAATCGGCAATTGTAAAAACGTTAATCTTTCGTTTAAATAGTGAAACGTATAATAACGTTTAAAAAAAAAATTACTAAGTAACCCTCCCTGTACCTACCCCTAACCCCTAGACCCCTCTGTTGATGCCTAAACCTAAGACCCCCCCTGTTGGTGCCTAAGTAACCCTCCCTGTACCTACCCCTAACCCCTAGACCCCCCTGTTAGTGCCTAAACCTAAGACCCCCCTGTTGGTGCCTAAACCTAAGACCCCCCTGTTGGTGCCTAAACCTAAGACCCCCCTGTTGGTGCCTAAACCTAAGACCCCCCTGTTGGTGCCTAAACCTAAGACCCCCTGTTGGTGCCTAAACCTAAGACCCCCCTGTTGGTGCCTAAACCTAAGACCCCCCTTTTGGTGCCTAAACCTAAGACCCCCTGTTGGTGCCTAAACCTAAGACCCCCCTGTTGGTGCCTAAACCTAAGACCCCCCTGTTGGTGCCTAAACCTAAGACCCCCCTGTTGGTTTTTTCGTTTAAAAATAATGTAAAAAAAAAAAAAAAAAATGTACTGTTTTTCGTTTAAAAATAATGTTTGAAAAAAATATTGTACTGTTTTTCGTTTTAAAAATAATATTTAAAAATGTATAACTCATTAAATAATGTGTAATCATGAGAAGCAGTAATAAAACATTAAGTCTCCGGGCGCCGCTTTTAAAACGTTATTTTTCTCCGGCGCCCTTTTTTCCTATCGGGCGCCCATTAAACGATATTTATTATAGGAGTGAATGGCGGCGCCCGATTTGTCCACTAGCCTCAGGCGCCCGAATTTACTGTTACCCATTTTTTCTAACCTTGACACACAGTCACTTAATAAACAAGTTTGTGAGCTTTATGGTCCTTGGCATTAATAACTTAAATTTTTCCCATTGAAATGAAACGAATCTGATTGGCTGTTTGTGGCTCCATCCCCTTTTGTGAATTTGAACACTAGTCACCCAATGACCGATTGTACCAGGTTTGAGGCCTCTGCCATTAACCTACCTGGCATTAAGCCTGTAATGGTGACGGTCAGGAAAAAGAAAGTGGTATGCCTGTCGCCATTACTAGCATGCTGCTAATGAGGTTTCCCAAAAAATAGGCATCCCCAGTATAGGGTATTATACAGGGCTGTGGAGTCGGTACAAAAATCATGCAAATCCAACTCAGACTCCTCAGTTTAGGAAACCACTGACTCTTACTCCAACTCCGACTCCAGGTACCAAAATGGCTCTGACTCCGACTCCTCAACTCCAACTCCTTAGTCTAATTCTTACCAGCTTGTGTATATGGTACAAAAATCACCTGACTGACTCCTCAGTTTATGAAACCACCAACTCCGACTTCAGGTACCCAAAATTTCTCTTCCGACTCCTCAACTCCGACTCGGACTCCACAGCCCTGGTATTATATGTGCCGCCCACCTCCTGATCCCCCCAATCCCCTCCCTCCGATCCCCAGCGCTTACTCTCCAGAACCAATCCCCAGCGCTCACTCTCCAGAACCCCGCGGCAGAGCTCCAGTCTTCTACTGCAGAGAATCCGGACTTGGCGGACCAACATCATGATGTCTTCTGCCAGGTCCAGATCATCTGCAGGAGAAGACAGAAGCTATGCTGGGATCGCTTCTGGAGAGTAAGCACTGGCGATCGGGGGGAGGGGAATCGGGGGGGAACATATAATACCCTATACTGGGGAACACCTAAACCTGGCTATCTATACTGTCCCCACCTGTACCTGGCTTCCCTTACTGGCCACACCTATACCTGGCTATCTATATTGGCCACACCTGTACCTGGCTTCACTTACTGGCCACACCTATACCTGGCTACCTATTTTGGCCACACCTGTACCTGGCTTCCCTTACTGGCCACACCTATACCTGGCTACCTATATTGGCCACACCTGTACCTGGCTTCACTTACTGGCCACACCTATACCTGGCTACCTATTTTGGCCACACCTGTACCTGGCTTCCTATACTGGCCACACCTGTACCTGGATACCTATACTGGCCACACCGGTACCTGCCTTCCTATACTGGCCACACCTATACCTGGCTACCTATATTGGCCACACCTGTACCTGGCTTCACTTACTGGCCACACCTATACCTGGCTACCTATTTTGGCCACACCTGTACCTGGCTTCCTATACTGGCCACACCTGTACCTGGATACCTATACTGGCCACACCGGTACCTGCCTTCCTATTCTGGCCAGTGGCCACACCTGTACCTGGATATCTATACTGGCCACACCTGTACCTGGCTTCCCTTATTGGCCACACCTGTACCTGGATACCTATACCTGCCTTCCTATACTGGCCACACCTGTACCTGGACATCTCTTGGACGAATCTGCCCATCATCGCTAGATGTATGGCAACCTTTATATTTGTATTAGTGCAGGTTGAGCAGCTGCAGCTCGGGAGTGTAAATGATCAGAGATTTATTTTGGGAAGTAATTTTGAAATTTAGATTTGATCTGATTTCATGCTGCAAGCTTTTATTATACTCATTTTTTATGCTAGACCTTTGCTTGACACGTTTGGTTATTTACAGGAAAAAAAGGTTATGAAAATTAACTAACATTTTTTGCACAAAAATCCAGGAAAAACTGAATGCCGAGGAGGTTGACCGTGTAAGAAAGGCAGCAATTTAAAAATTCCCCTTGAAAATCAAGAGGGGAATTTTGATTGGCTCCACCCACTTTTCTGAATATTAATCCCACTCACCCAGTTGCTAACTGTGTCAAGTTTGAGAATCCCGCCATTAACAGTGTTAAGGCCCATACACACGTCGGATTTTTCCAACCACGGGTCGTTTGAACGTCCCGTCGTTCAGTCGTCCGCACGCCAAATCGGGCCTGTGTACAGTCCGTCGTTCGGGTGATAAGACTGGTCAAAATCAGTCTCATCACCCGAACGACGGACTGGATTTGGCGTGCGGACGACTGAACGACGGGACGTTGAAACGACCAGTCGTCGGAAAAATCCGACGTGTGTATGGGCCTTTAGAAAGGCTGCAGTTTATATTTTCCCCACATAAAAAATGTAGTTGTTAGCTCCGCCTACCTTGACACACAGTCACTCAATGATGAACTTTATAAGCTTTGGGGTCCTTAGCATCAATACTTTGTATTTTCCAAATGAAATGAAATACATTTGCTTGGCTGTGTGTGGCTCCACCCCCTTTTCTGAATGTGAATCCCATTCACCCAATGACCAACTGTAGCAGGTTTGATATCTGTGCCATTAACAGTGCAAGAATGGCAGCAACTTAAATTTTCCCCTTGAAAATCAATAGGTGAATTGTGATTGGCGTTTGTGGGCTCCGCCCACTTTTCTGAATATTAACCCCAGTCACCCAGGGACCAACTGTGCAAAATTTGAGAACCTTGCCATTAACACTGTAAGAATGGCTGCAGTTTACATTTTCCCAGCGTAATTTATTTTGGCTCCGCCCACTTTTTGTGACCCTTACACACAGTCACCGAATTACCAAGTTTGTGAGCTTTTGGGTTCCTGGTATCAAAAATGTGTGAATGGAAGCAGTTTACCAACCAAATAAATCTGATTGGCTGTATGTGGCTCCGCCCCTTTAGTGAATTAGAATTCCAGTCACCCAATGACCGACTGTAGCAAGTTTGAAGCCTCTGCCATTTACAGTCTAAGAATGACAGCAGTTTAAATATCCCTCTTGAAAGTCAATAGGTGAATTTTCAATGGCTGTTGTAGGCTTCACCCACTTTCCTGAATAATAATTCCAGTCATCCAGTGACCAAGTGTGCCAAGTTTGAAAACTCTGCGATTAACAGTCTAAGAATGGTCGTAGTTTACATTTTTCCATTGTAAATGAATTGTTGAAATTTGATTGGCTGACAAATTTGATCGCCCAGGTGTGCAGAGGAGACGCGAAACCCCCAGAACATAACATCCCAGGTAGTAAGGGATCTGTATACCAAGTTTTGTTTAAATCGGTCAAGGCGTTTTTGAGTGATGGCGGCACATACATACATACATACATACATACATACATACATACACACACACACATCCAATTTTATAGATACACTGTAGATTCTATTATACTGTACATCCTTGGAACAATACCTCACACGAGGAAGATGCAGTACTAATCTATTGAAATGATTATTTCCAGAATGAAGTGGGCACCTGAAGAGACATTATCATTTATTTATTTACATAGTGCCAACACCTTTCGTAGCATTGCACACACTACAAACCCGGGGCATGACTAGAAATCACTGGGCCCTCATGCAAAACTTTGGATGGGGCCCCCTCCCACCAAGGAGCCTGGGGGCTGTACACAAGAGCCTGATGCACTCTGAATAGGTACTGTCCAGGGGCGTTTCTAGGGTCCTTGGAGATCGGGGGCACCTGTGGGCACCAGACGGGGAGGTATATGCGGCGCACGCAGCGCGCCGCAGCAAAAACCGGGCGTGGCCATGTGGTGAGTGGGCGTGGCCATGGGTGGGGCCAAATGTACATGAACTTAGCAGCGGTGTAAGCTACAGATAACGGGCCTGCCCATCGAAATATTGGATGGAGCCCCCTGTCCTTTATTTGGATAATTTACAATCAGTATAGGCATAGATCAAAGATGTATACGCACATACAATTTTGATTGGTCAATCACTGACCCCCAATTTTACCACCCCCGTGCAGTAAGTGGGCCAACAGACAATGAATTTTATGAACAGAGCTAAAATTGGCTAATCAAAATTGTATGTGTGTACCAGGCTTTACAGCTAATACTGTACATACTGAAAGTAGCAGGGATCAGCATACAATATAGCTGGTTTGCAATCAGTAAAGGCACAGAGTAACACCTTACACTGTACACACTGGAGGTAAATCAGCACACAGTGCAGGCACTAGAGAACAGCGTATACTGTACATACTGTAGGCAGCAGAATTCAGCACACTGCAGCTAGCGTGCCAAAAATATGAGGATCACGTTGTGCGGCGTGCTTATCGTGCCGCACCGAAAAATTGGTGGGCCATGGACCAGAATATAGGTGTGGTAACGGCCGGTTGGAAACAAATTTACATGAACCTAGCAATGGTGGGACATTAGATTATGACAGTGGTGGCGAACCTTTTGGAGGCCGAGTGCCCAAACTGCAACCCAAAAGTCACTTATCTATCGCAAAGTGCCAACCGCAATTTAAACGAAATACTGTACAAACGTTTTAACTCATACATGAACATTATGGAAAATCCAAGTTGAAAATAAACTGTGAAGATAAACAATTTCATCCATCCTACTCCTGAAAAATGTATTCAATTTTTTAGAACCTCCCAGTTTTATTTTCTGTTTTAAAAAGCTAAAAAAGTAGGTTTAATGCTATTGTCTCATATGATAAGGATTCAGCTTTTCCCATAGTCTCGTAGTTAGCAATCATGTGACCCCCAACAAGACAAATTCAGCAATCATGAGGCCCCCAACAAGACAAATTCAGCAATCATGAGGCCCCCAACAAATCATGAGGCCCCCAACAAGACAAATTCAGCAATCTTGAGGCCCCCAACAAATCATAAGGCTCCCAACAAGACAAATTCAGCAGTCATGAGGCACATAAATAGACAGCATTTGAGATAAATAGGCAGAATCCCCCCTTAATATGGTAGCCCCCACGTTATGTAGTGAGTGACAGGGACCCCCAGGTTAGCTAGTGAGTGACAGGCGCCTCCAGTTAGGTAGTGAGTGCCAGGGACCCCGATAGTGAGTGCCAGGGAGCCCCTTCAGGCAGTGAGTGAGTGCCAGGGAGCCCCTTCAGGCAGTGAGTGAGTGCCAGGGAGCCCCTTCAGGCAGTGCGTGAGTGCCAGGGAGCCCCTTCAGGCAGTAAGTGAGTGCCAGGGAGCCCCTTCAGGCAGTGCGTGAGTGCCAGGGAGCCCCTTCAGGCAGTGCGTGAGTGCCAGGGAGCCCCTTTAGGCAGTGAGTGAGTGCCAGGGAGCCCCTTCAGGCAGTGAGTGAGTGCCAGGGAGCCCCTTTAGGCAGTGAGTGAGTGCCAGGGAGCCCCTTCAGGCAGTGAGTGAGTGCCAGGGAGCCCCTTCAGGCAGTGAGTGAGTGCCAGGGAGCCCCTTCAGGCAGTGAGTGAGTGCCAGGGAGCCCCTTCAGGCAGTGAGTGAGTGACAGGGAGCCCCTTCAGGCAGTGAGTGAGTGACAGGGAGCCCCTTCAGGCAGTGAGTGAGTGCCAGGGAGCCCCTTCAGGCAGTGAGTGAGTGCCAGGGAGCCCCTTCAGGCAGTGAGTGAGTGCCAGGGAGCCCCTTCAGGCAGTGAGTGAGTGCCAGGGAGCCCCTTCAGGGAGTGAGTGAGTGCCAGGGAGCCCCTTTAGGGAGTGAGTGAGTGACAGGGAGCCCCTTCAGGGAGTGAGTGAGTGACAGGGAGCCCCTTCAGGGAGTGAGTGAGTGACAGGGAGCCCCTTTAGGGAGTGAGTGAGTGACAGGGAGCCTCTTTAGGGAGTGAGTGAGTGACAGGGAGCCCCTTTAGGGAGTGAGTGAGTGACAGGGAGCCCCTTTAGGGAGTGAGTGAGTGAGTGACAGGGAGCCCCTTTAGGGAGTGAGTGAGTGACAGGGAGCCCCTTTAGGGAGTGAGTGAGTGCCAGGGAGCCCCTTTAGGGAGTGAGTGAGTGCCAGGGAGCCCCTTTAGGGAGTGAGTGAGTGACAGGGAGCCCCTTTAGGGAGTGAGTGAGTGCCAGGGAGCCCCTTTAGGGAGTGAGTGAGTGACAGGGAGCCCCTTTAGGGAGTGAGTGAGTGCCAGGGAGCCCCTTTAGGGAGTGAGTGAGTGCCAGGGAGCCCCTTTAGAGAGTGAGTGAGTGCCAGGGAGCCCCTTTAGGGAGTGAGTGAGTGACAGGGAGCCCCTTTAGGGAGTGAGTGAGTGCCAGGGAGCCCCTTTAGGGAGGGAGTGAGTGCCAGGGAGGCCCCCCTTTAGCCGCTGCTAAGCCGTGAATAGATTTTCAACCACGAAAATCTGCTTCGGCTTCGCGTGAATGCGGACAGAAATCCGCATTCACGCTCGTGAAACCCGGCGCTGAAGTCGTGGTTAGCGGAAATGCGTCAAACTATGGGGAAGTGACACATTGCAGGCCAATCAGAGGGCCCCAGCCAGGCCCTAGCAACCAATCACAGGAGGGGAGCTATGCCCTACCCTCCTGAATATAAAGCGGCGGCCATGATGGAAAAGCTCTGTCCTTGCTAGACTGTGGTGCTGAGAGGATTATCTCCAGGCCATTGTTGTTTGAGCAAGTGCATTTATTGTGTTAAAAACAAAGCGGTTTTTTTGCTAACACTGCTCTTATACTGTACACAGTTAGCTAGTCAGTGAGTGATTGCTGTAGTTAGTTGTAGTCAGTGTAGTGTAGTGGGAGTGTGGGAGTCTAGTGATTATTTAACTGTGTGTAGTGCAGGCAGGTTCAGGGCTGCAGTGTAGTCAGTGTAGTGGGAGTGGGGATTATCTGTGTGTAGTGCAGGCAGGCAGGTTAGTGCAGCTGCAGTGTTCACTTGTATATTCCAGTGACAGTTATACACTTGTACTATTTGCAGGCAGCCAGTCACACCGCCGGCGCCGCCACTCTCTGCCAGCGCTGTTCATTCATTCTGTCAGTGACCTTGTGCCGTGCCCAGTGCCCACTGCTCGCTCGCTGGCATATAAGCATCTCATTACACACTTGTATATTATTTCAGTGACAGTTATACACTTTACTTGTACTATTTGCAGGCAGCCAGTCACACCGCCGGCGCCGCCACTCTCTGCCAGCGCTGTTCATTCATTCTGTCAGTGACCTTGTGCTGTGCCCAGTGCCCACTGCTCGCTCGCTGGCATATAAGCATCTCATTACACAGTGTGACATCCTTGTGTGCCCACTGCATCCTTCAGTGACCTAGTTGTATATCCAGTGCCCACTGCATCCTTAAGTGACCTTGTACTGTGCCCACTGCATCCTTCAGTGACCTAGTTGTATATCCAGTGCCCACTGCATCCTTCAGTGACCTTGTACTGTGCCCACTGCATCCTTCAGTGACCTAGTTGTATATCCAGTGCCCACTGCTGTGCCCACTGCATCCTTCAGTGACCTTGTACTGTGCCCACTGCATCCTTCAGTGACCTAGTTGTATATCCAGTGCCCACTGCTGTGCCCACTGCATCCTTCAGTGACCTTGTACTGTGCCCACTGCATCCTTCAGTGACCTTGTACTGTGCCCACTGCATCCTTCAGTGACCTTGTACTGTGCCCACTGCATCCTTCAGTGACCTAGTTGTATATCCAGTGCCCACTGCTGTGCCCACTGCATCCTTCAGTGACCTTGTACTGTGCCCACTGCATCCTTCAGTGACCTAGTTGTATATCCAGTGCCCACTGCTGTGCCCACTGCATCCTTCAGTGACCTTGTACTGTGCCCACTGCATCCTTCAGTGACCTAGTTGTATATCCAGTGCCCACTGCATTCTTCAGTGACCTTGTACTGTGCCCACTGCATCCTTCAGTGCCCTTGTACTGTGCCTGGTGCATCCTTCAGTGACCTTGTACTGTGCCCACTGCATCCAGTGATTCATTACTAGCAACATGTCTGGCAGGGTTTCGCGGGGTGAGAGGAAAGGGAGTTCAATTGCCTCAGCCACTTCTGGGACTGCTCCACGTCCAGGGAGAGGACGCCCAGCTGTACGTAATCGTGATGCAGCAGAAAGGGGGGCAGCAAAGCCTGGGCCGAGTCAGCGGACGCCATTGTCCAAATATTTTAAAGTTTCTGGTCCCTGTGTGGTGGTTGAGCAAATGGAACCTGACGTACTCATGGACATCATGACTTCCTCCCAGACCTCTACTGTGAGCACCACTCCAAGCAGCACCAGCAGCAGCAGCCAACGTCCCACGCTTGTTGTGACATCCACCCCAGCACCCACTGGTCAGCAGCCCTCCCAGGATGACACCGTTCTGTCCCTCAGTCCAGCATCTGGGAACCTGCTGATGCAAGAAGCTCAGGACTTACTGGGGACTGCTGTGGCAGAGATTGAGATCGGGCCACAATCACAAGCGTTGTTGAGTTCTGGTGATGAAGAAGAGGGGTCTGTGTCTGGGGATGTAGGGACAGAAGAGGAGGCGGGGGAGTCAGAGGAAGAGCTGGATTATGATGATGCTGCTGATGATGCCGACGTTGTGGACCCTAACTATGCGCAGCCTGCTGAGTCCGGGGAAGAATGGTCAGATCAGGATGACGAGTCACCTCGGCCTAGGCAAGGATTTCGCCATATGTCAGGCAGGGGCATCGGCAGCAGTGGGCGTGGAGGAAGTAGACAGGACACTGCTTCAGCCGGCAGCACCACCATGCAACCCCCGGCAACTACTACCACACATTGTTCCGCTGCACCCTCTGCTAGTTGGGGCCGCAGTAAATTAAAGTCACCAGTGTGGGATTGCTTTGACGAATGTACAAAAGGTAAAAAAGGTACAAAAAAAGGTACAAAAGGTATGCGGTGTGCAGGTTATGCAGCAAAAGATTGAGCCATGGGAAAAGTCTGAGCAAGATGGGTACCTCATCCCTCCAGGGCCAGCTGAGAAGCCGCCACTGCCGCGAGTATGCGGAGTTTAACCACTTAAGCACCACAGTCTTTTCGCCCCTTAAGGACCAGAGCCTTTTTCTCCATTCAGACAACTGCAGCTTTCACGGTTTATTGCTCGCTCATAGGTGAGTGAGCGTTTGCCATCTGCTGCTATCATTCTAGCTGCAGCTGTGGTTCTCTGTGGGAAGGGAGGGCAGAGTGGGCAGCGGCAGAGCGCACAGTAGCAGGAGGGGGACCTAGGAGGAGAGCCTGGTTCTGAAGACAATCAGCAGCGCACGGCATCATTTGACAAGACAAGACAAATAACATTTATATCGCGCTTTTCTCCTGGCGGACTCAAAGCGCCAGAGCTGCAGCCACTAGGACTCGCCCTATAGGCAGTAGCAGTGTTAGAGAGACTTGCCTAAGGTCTCCTACTGAATAGGTGCTGGCTTACTGAACAGGCAGAGCCGAGATTCGAACCCTGGTTTCCTGTGTCAGAGGCAGAGCCCTTAAAGGGACTCCGAGCAGTGCCTGTGGGTATGCCTTTAAGCATACCCACAACTAATTAATTAAATCCTCACACCTACCAGCATGAAGTTTGTAATTATATCCCCCTGGGTTCCTTATATTTCATTGCATTGTGCTGAATCGAGCTGCCGACTTTGGAGAAAAGTCGTCCTGTGGCTGCGATTTGGATCGTGAAAATAGCGAAAACTAAAAGGCATAGGGCGTTTATATATCATTGGAAAGAGGAGAAAGAGAGCTTTAAAATGATATGCATCTTTCCATAGGTAGTGCACTGCTCAGAGTCCCTTTAACCATTATACCATCCAGCCACCGCTGACAGGATGGCGAGGGCTAGTTTATGTGCTGATGGGGCCCCTTTGACTCTGAGCCCCAAGCGACTGCTTTTGTTGTCTGGTCGGTAATCCGGTCCTGACTGCACGGCTTTAGTAAGTAACTAGCTGATGGCCCGGCATTGCCTGGGTATGCATTTGGCTTTTTGTTGGCCCATTTTTTCGCGTACGTTAAAAAGGGGCGCTGGGAAAAAAGGGCGCCGGGTTTTTAACGATAAGCATGGATAACGTTTAAAAATTTATTGTACTGTATTTCGTTTAAAATTAATGTTTTATAAAGTTATAAATCATTAAATAATGTGCATTAAATCGGCAATTGTAAAAACGTTAATCTTTCGTTTAAATAGTGAAACGTATAATAACGTTTAAAAAAAAAAATTACTAAGTAACCCTCCCTGTACCTACCCCTAACCCCTAGACCCCTCTGTTGATGCCTAAACCTAAGACCCCCCCTGTTGGTGCCTAAGTAACCCTCCCTGTACCTACCCCTAACCCCTAGACCCCCCTGTTAGTGCCTAAACCTAAGACCCCCCTGTTGGTGCCTAAACCTAAGACCCCCCTGTTAGTGCCTAAACCTAAGACCCCCCTGTTGGTGCCTAAACCTAAGACCCCCCTGTTGGTGCCTAAACCTAAGACCCCCTGTTGGTGCCTAAACCTAAGACCCCCCTGTTGGTGCCTAAACCTAAGACCCCCCTTTTGGTGCCTAAACCTAAGACCCCCTGTTGGTGCCTAAACCTAAGACCCCCCTGTTGGTGCCTAAACCTAAGACCCCCCTGTTGGTGCCTAAACCTAAGACCCCCCTGTTGGTTTTTTCGTTTAAAAATAATGTAAAAAAAAAAAAAAAAATGTACTGTTTTTCGTTTAAAAATAATGTTTGAAAAAAATATTGTACTGTTTTTCGTTTTAAAAATAATATTTAAAAATGTATAAATCATTAAATAATGTGTAATCATGAGAAGCAGTAATAAAACATTAAGTCTCCGGGCGCCGCTTTTAAAACGTTATTTTTCTCCGGCGCCCTTTTTTCCTATCGGGCGCCCATTAAACGATATTTATTATAGGAGTGAATGGCGGCGCCCGATTTGTCCACTAGCCTCAGGCGCCCGAATTTACTGTTACCCATTTTTTCTAACCTTGACACACAGTCACTTAATAAACAAGTTTGTGAGCTTTATGGTCCTAGGCATTAATAACTTAAATTTTTCCCATTGAAATGAAACGAATCTGATTGGCTGTTTGTGGCTCCATCCCCTTTTGTGAATTTGAACACTAGTCACCCAATG